>NC_091481.1:77381172-77561172 GCF_036971445.1 Narcine bancroftii
GACAGAGAGTACATTAGCTGTTGAAATACTGCAGAAACCTTTCAAAGGCTGAAGGTTTAAAGCTTTTTTTTGGAAAGGCAATTGCCATTAATGCTTGGCTTAAAAAGTTGTGTTAAACTGACGTCAGTCGCAAGATTCTCAGTGTTTCACCCAAGTGCGCATTAGGATTTGAAGAAACCCACCCAGCTCATTTTTTAGTCTCCAGGAGAGCGCTGACATGCATACAAACCCAAGTGGAACGTGACAGTACAGCAGCACGGAGGAAAGCATTGGATTGAAACCTACCAAGAGGAATAACCATCAATTTTTTTTTATATATAAACGCATCAATGCTTAGCTTTTTCCTCCACTTATTGCAAGTCAAATCCAGTTCTCGATGAAATCCAAACAAGGAAACGTCACGGTAGTCATTGGAATTCTTCAAAACATAACTGTGGCAATTGTAGTAAACTGCGGTCCACCAAACTCGTTTTACAAATTTGATTGAAAGTGCAGAGACAGTCACTTCCAAGACCATTAGACTCATTAACTGACTTTAAATTGGATTTATTATGGTTGCTCCAAATAGCTCAATGAAAGATCTAAAACAGTCACCTAAATGTCAATGAAAAGGTCATTCACCTGCTGCATTACAAGCTCTTTTTCTCCGCACATGCCTCCTGACCTGGTGCGTACTTTCACGACTTTCTCAGTTAAATCCTGTTTCCACCCATTTCATCAGTTCCTTATTGCTACACGTCAAAATCAAGATTGTTGCAGGTCCTGTGTGGCCTTGAGCTTCTTAGCTGTAACTCACCTCGTTCAAAATGAGCTGCCTTTTCCGTTGAGCTTCACGACAGAAAATAGAGCCAGAGCCAGTGATGACCAGAGTGAAAAGCCTTCCCGTCCCAGCGTGAACCCTCGCAGCACACAATCGCTAAAGAATTCAGTGCATCTTGCAAGCAAGAATAGTAAATCTCCACCCATCGCCATATTACACTGCAGTTTAAAAAAAAACCCTGGTGTCCAACACCTAAGGGGATCAGTAAGTACTGGACAAGTGAATTTTCCAGTTGCTCGAGACTGCGTGTTGAGCGATTGGCGAACTAACAGCAAGTTACGCCAATTTTAAACCTCTGCATTTTTTTTTTACCCATTTACTTTGTGATTTTTTTTCTTGCCAGTTGTCAATTTAGGACAGATTTATTTTCCTGTTTGAAATTCAGAGATGAATCCATTTCAGATGTTAACTAGCCCACTGTGACATCTCCTGATATTTTATCCTGATGCACATGTTAGTTATTTACATTAATCAAAATGACCACACAAATCTTATGTAGACGTTGGAACAGATTCATAAAAGAACTGGGTGTCTCCAAAGATCTCCAAAGATCTGTTCTGGAGCCTCCACGTTGATGCAATCACGCAGAAGGCTCGCCAGCGGCTAGACTTTGTGAGGTGCCCGAGGCGGTTTGGTACGTCACAGAAGACTCTTGTAAACTTCTACAGGTTTACGGTGGAGAGCATTCTGGCTGGTTGCATCACTGCCTGATATGAAGGCGCCAACTCTCAGGACAAGAAAAAACTCTGCCACCATCAGGGAAAAAGGTACAGGAGCCTAAAGACAAGGACGGCTTCTTCCCCGCTGCCTTCAGATTCCTGAATAATCAATGAACCAAAGACACTGCCTTACTTTTCATGCACTATTAATGCCATTATTATTTTTATTTTATTTTTTATAGTCATGGTCAAAATATGAACATTTGCACTTTGACGCTGGCGCAAAACTCCAAATTTCATGACTTGGTCACAACAATAAATTCTGATTCTGATCAGAAGACTGACCCATGGACAGGATTTGTCAATGAAGAATCGTGGCCACAGCAGGATGATTCATTGCCACCTGTTGCATCAGCGAAGATGATCTAAATCAAGGTATTCACTTTGTGAATGGACACCAGCCAACTTTAATTGTCATTCAAGTGGTAGAATTTTAGAGAACTCAATTCTACCAGGCCTTCACAAAAATTTTGCTGCAACAGCGTTTCCAAGCGCAATCCCGGAGCTCCCCAGCAGTTTAACAGCTTAGTCTGAATGAAGCCAGGTTCGATGCAGTCATTTCAACGTAGGCAATAAATTAGAAAAAAAATTTTTTTTTTTCAGGTGTGAGCTAAACGAATTTTATTTTGCAATGAGGAGTTCAACACGTGGACAGGTTTTATGCAATCCACATCATTTCACGGCATCACGATGAATTTGGAGTTCAGGCATGAGCCCCAAAAGCCCAAGAGATTGCGCTGATGCTTTGTTCTCCACATAATCCATGACTGGGAAGGAGAAGCGAAATAACGTCCCTGGGAACTTGCTCAGCACTTTTGACAGAAACCTAATTTATGCAGACTATTTGCAGCTCTGTACCAACGTACTTGAAGACCAAGGAGATTTGGCATTGCCCCTTCGTCCTTCAGCAACTTTTTACAAAAAAATAAAATCAGAGAATAAGATACTGAAAATGCACATTGTCCTTGAATATAACAATCAAGTACTTTCAAATTAATTCAACGTTATTGACAGCGAAACTGAGTGAGGAAAAAAAATTAAAAACCAACTGGTCAATCTGAGAGTAATTTCAAAGTCAGTAGAAAGAGATTCTTCCTGGGTAAACACAACAAACACCCTTGGGGGAGGGAAAAAAAACTGGAAGAGGTTAAATTTTATTAGTTGGAGTCATACAAGAACGTTGCCAGCTTTTTCCACCCACGCTTGCTGGGTGCATCACAATCTGACCTGGGAGCTGCTCTGTTTAAGATTAGATGAAGCTGCAAAAGGTGGTGAATACAAGCTCAGAACATCACAGAAACTCCCCTCCCCTCCATGGGCTCCATCAGTATCTCCCCTCTGCAGCCAACCATGCTTACCAATCCCTTTCATCCCGTACACAGTCTCTTCTCCCATCAGAGAGCTGTATCGCTCAGGAGCGCGAAAGGATGCACAAACAAGCTTGAAGACAGTTTCTTCCTTGTGACCATCAGTTGCTGACTGAAGCTAACAGGGCAATCGTGCAGTCTTGCTTGACACTAAATGATCCTTTTAATTGTAACACTAAACTCTACTGCATCCAGTGATCCCGTTGTGTTCTTTACATTGGAGTGATCAATCGCAGACTGGGCACCTTTGCTCTCTGCCTGCATCGGTGGCAACCACTTTCACCACAGCCTTGTGTACTGTCACACCCAGACCACCCACAATTTGGAGGAACAACGCTTAATTTTTCGTCTGGGCACTCTCCAACTTCTACGGTTTCAGCTAGTCGACTCTCCTTTCAGCTCTCCACCCCTTCCCTCTCCCCTTGTTGGCTGGTGTGCCCTCCCTCCCTTATCCACCTCTTACCTCCTGCCGGTGGGACTCTGCCCTACCCCCCCCAACTGTTCTGTTCAGGCGCCTTCTGACATTATGCTCATACCTTGATCAAGGGCTCAAGGCCGAAATGTTGGTTAGGCACTATCTTTACGATATAAAGGACACTGTTTGACCAGCTGAGCTTTTCCAGCACCGTGTTTTTACTTCAACCACGGTGTCTGCAGACTTGAGCGTTTTACTCTGTAAATTGTACTCTTGTGGCGGCACACCACTAGGCAAGCGAACCAGCCCCACTTGTAATCCACACGGCGGGGCAGCCAGCCAAAATGGCGCCGTCGGGGGTTTCCCCTTCTTCTCAGCACCGGGCTCAGAAGCCCATGCTGGGGGACCACGAGACACCCGAGTGATGTCGGCGTCCCCCAGCACGGTTCTCAGCCAAGTCTGGGCTGGGAGTATGTCCAGCCTGGCAGCCAGCAATAAACCAGTTTCTGCTCACTGAGCTCAACCCATCTGGTTGTGTGTTCTTTCAGTAGCGGTGTAGCTGCCACTACAATTGGTGACCTCGATTGGTTCAAACGTCTTTGAACCCAACATGAGCGAACCTGGGATCAGTGCTATAGCTGTCAATCTGCCTGACTTCTGGGCCAAAGACCTGGTTCGTCCACAAGGAGGCTCAGTTTCACCTCCACCAGATTTCGTCCGACATGACCAAATTCTACCACGTGGGTACCCATCCTGGACCAGGCCACCTCCAAACATGTGCTGCACCTCGTTCAGCACCCGCCTGCCGAAGACAAATACAAGACCATCAAGCGAGTGCTCACCGGATCCCTTGGACTATTCAGGATCCCTTGGACTATTCAGGCGTCAGCATGCCACTCAGATGCTGCACCTCGACGCCTTGGGGGACAGGACCCCAGTGGAGCTGATGAACAAGATGCTCATGCTCATGGGTGATCACACTTTCTGCCCACTCTTTGAGCAAATTTTCCTCAACCATCTGCCCGATGACATCCGGCCATTACTGGCCCAAGAAACCCAAGAGAGCTTTAGCGACCCGAGGAAGGTTGCTCAGAAGAACCAAGAACTGTGGCTTGAGCGATTCCCGGAGGGCTTGGTGGTCTAGCAGGTCATGAGGCACGGACATGACCACACCAAGCCTGCCCCTAGCGCTGCGGTAAAACACCCGGCCCCTGCAGGGGCCGCCAAGAGCATAACCAGGGGCACAGCATCCGCTCCAGGCCTCTACTTTTACCACCAGCACTAGGGAGCCAAAGGCTCAGAAGTGTCATCAGCCCTGCTCATTCTAGGGAAATGAGCAGGCCGGCCACCGTTAATGGCTGCAGCGGCTGGCCAAGGACACAGCCTCCTCTACCTGCGGGACTCGGTCAGTGGCCGGCTCTTCCTCGTCGACACTGGGGCCCAGATCAGCGTCATCCCAGCCACGGCCATCGAGTCCAGGAAGCGACCTAGAGGACCTCGCCTCCGTGCGGCCAATACAACAGAGACCCCGGACGTATGGGAACAAGATAGTCCACTTCCAGATCGGCCAGCGAAATTTCTCGTGGAGGTTCACGGTCACGTCCTTTCCAACCGCCATCTTGGGTGCTGACTTCCCCCTTGCCCACGGCCTCCTGGTGGACATTCGAGGTACATACCTGGTAGACACCCAGAATTTCCAGGCCTTTCGCCTCGACACCTCCTGCACGGAGTAGCTGCAGATGGCCACGATCAGCAAGCCCAAAGAGTTCCAGTGAATCCTGGACGAGTTTCCGGCCCTCCTCAGGCCACAGTTCTCCGCGCCACAGGGTGTTCCACCACATCCCCATCCAGGGTCCACTGGTTCACGCCAAGGCACGCCGGCTTCCGCCTGAAAAGCCCCAGGTGGCGAAGGAAGATTTTTCACATCTGCTGGAACTGGGGATTATTTGGCGCTCTGACTGCCCATGGGCCTCGTCGCTCCACATGGTCCCAAAAGCCTCTGGCGGCTGGCGCCCCTCCGGAGACTATAGATGGCTCAACGAGGCGACAGTTCCTGACAGTTATCCCATCCCTCACATCCAGGACTTTACGGCCAACCTCCATGGTGCGAGGGTTTTCTCCAAGGTTGACCTGGTGCGCGGGTATCACCAAATCCAGGTGCAACCTGAGGACATACCCAAGACAGCCATCACCCCCTTCGGCTTGTTCAAATTCCTTCGCATGCCGTTCAGGCTAAAGAGCGCTGCTCAGACCTTCCAGCGCCTCATAGACTCAGTGGGCATGGACCTGGATTTCATCTCATTTACTTGGACGACATCCTCGTTGCCAGCAGGGATCAGGCGCAACACAAGGCCCACCTGCGTGCCCTCTTCTCCCGTCTGGCCGACTTCGGCCTCACCATCACCATCAACCCAGCCAAGTGCCAGTTCGGGAAAGAGTCCACGCAGTTACTGGGCCATACCATCACGGCCAAAGGAGCCATGCCCGCCGCTACGAAGGTCGCCCCTATCAAGGAGTTCCCACACCTAGACAACCTCAAGGGGCTGCAGGAGTTCACGGGTATGGTCAGCTTCTATAACCAATTCATCTCAGGAGCTGCACGCATCATGTAGCCGCTATTTGCCCTCATCACAGCCAAGCACAAAACGCTCACCTGGACCCCAGAGGCCTGCAGTGCATTCGAGGCCACCAAGGACACCCTCGCCCACCCACCTGCATATGGCACTCTCCATCGATGCCTCTGCCACAGCCGTGGGCACTGTCCTGGAGCAGCAGGTGAATGGACAATGGAAGCCGCTAGCATTCTTCAACCGGCTTCTTTGCCCACCAGAGCACAAGTATAGCGCCTTCGACCATGAGTTACCGGCAATGTACCTGGCAGTGCGGAATTTCCACCATTTCTTGGAGGGGAGGACTTTTTATCATCTTCACTAACCATAAACCCCTCACTCAGGCAAAGGATCCCTGGTCAGCCCGCCAGCAGCGTCACCTCTCCTTCGTGTCGGAGTTTACCACCGACATTTGGCACAAGGCGGGGAAGGACAACGTGGTCGCTGATGCACTCTCACGACCTGCTATCTGCACACCCGGCCTTGACTTTGACTAGCTTGCCCGGGTCCAGAAGTCCTACGAGGAGATGCAAGCCTTCAGGATTGCCATCATGGGCCTGCAGTTCAGAGACCTCCCGATTCCTAGCGGCGAAGGCACCGTCCTGTGTGATGTCTCCATAGGTACCCTGCGGCCAGTGGTTCCTCTGCAGTGGCACAGGCAAGTCTTCCATCACAACCACGACCTTTTGCACCCGTCCATCAGGTCCATGGTCCGTATGGTGGCAGAGCGGTTCATCTGGCATGGGCTGCGGAATCAGATTGCGGTCTGGGCCAGAACATGCACCCATTGCCAGATGTCCAAGGTGCACAGGCACACCAAGGCACCCGTGCAAGAGTTCGAGCACGTCCGGAAACGGTTCAGCCACATTCACGTAGACATAGTCAAGCCCTTACCAGTTTCCAAGGGCAACTGTTACCTGTTCGTGGTGTTAGACCACACCACTCATTGGCCTGAGGTGATGCCAGACACCTCCACAGACTCCTGCTCCCGAGCGCTGTTGCCTGGTTCAGCGTTCTGAATCACCTCACCAGCAATCGGAGTGCCCAGTTCACCTCTGCGCTCTGGGCACAGCTCGCCAACAGGTTGGGGCGAGAGTTACACCGCAGGCCAATGGGCTGGTCGAGCGTCTGAACTGTCACCTTGAATCAGCACTTATGGCCTGACTCACCGGTCCCGACTGAGTGGATGAACTGCCTTGGGTGCTCCTGGGCATCCGCTTCACACCCAAGGAGGATCTGCAGGCGTCATCAGCTGAGCTGATCTACGACGCACCATTGGCACTGCCCAGTGAGTTCATTAATGTGCCTCACAACCCCCAGCAGTAGCCGTATGAGCTACTTCCCCACTTCCGGGCCCACTTGGACTCTTTCGCACCCCCACCGCCACTCAGACACGGCCATCTTACGTCCCCAGCGAGCTGCACTCCGCAGAATGTTTTTATGCAGCGGGGCCCACCCGTGGCACCTCTGCAGAGACCTGTCAAGGGGCCGTACTGGCTTGTCACGCTGGACATCAGAAGCAGGCGGGAGCTGTTTACTGTAGACAGGCTGAAGACAGCTCACTTCAACCCCACCGAATCAGTGATTGTGGCCCAGCCCAAGAAACGAGGCCATGCAGCTAGAAAGGACATTGGTGCCGGTTCTGGGCAGGGGGGGGGCAGGGTGGGAGAGGTGTGTGGCTGCATGCCATTAGGCAGGCGAACCGGCCCCACTTGTAATCCATGCGGCGGGGCAGCCGGCCAAAATGCGCCATCGGGGGTCTCCCCTTCGCAGTACCGGGCTCAGAAGCCCGCGCTAAGGGACCATGTGACACCCAAGTGACGTCAGCACACCCCCCCCCCCCACCCCCCCAGCGTGGTTCTCAGCCAGGTCCGGGCTGGGAGTACCAGTCTGGCAGTCAGCAATAAACCAGTTTCTGCTCAGAGCTGGTTGTGTCTTCTTTCAGTAACGGTGTAGCTGCCGCTACACTCTTCTCATTAATGTTAGTTTAACCACTATTAGACTGGTCACAGTAGAACCCTTCTCACAGTACTAAGAATTTCAAATAAACAATCAACATAGTGTGTAGGTGGCTGACAGCCATACATCTCCCAAGGATCCATCCCATGCTGAATTAAACAACCATGACACACAAAAAAAGGTTCTTTTACAAATTGTTTCACCTGGGAATATCAAAGTGAAACTTCGCAACACGTTTTCATCTCACAACTGCAAGTTTCTTCTTGACAAGGATGTGAACCACCCAGCTGCATATTTGCCTCATTGTTTGGGAATCGATTTCAGTAATCCCACTTTCCCACAACTGTTAAGCAAGACTGCCTGCTGACAGATATCTGGCGATCAGAGGTGGCACAGTTCATAGTTATCTTTCTGGCGCAGGCCAGTGCAGACCTGCTCCTAATGTCGGACAATGTGAGTCAGGGGACTTGATCGGTTCAGGTTCCAAGGAGCAGACAGGGAGTCGTGCCAACACAGCTATTTACCAGTTATAGATCTGCAGCCTTTGTCCTGTTGTGGCAATACAATTAATCGAGACGGCATTTTACAAACCTCCAGCGGGATTTCAAAAATAGCCCTACCTTCCTAGAGTAGATTTTAGTTGACATTTATTGTGTTCAGCCAGGTATCTCCTCCTATTGTTGCCTCAGTCTTGGATAGTTTCACAGGTTCTGCCCACTCATTGCTTCCCGCCCACCCACCCCCTTCACCGCCAACCTTCAATACTTGTTTAAGTGGCTAGTTGCCATGTGCGAGGCCAGCAGTGATTGGCCATTCATCTTGTGAGGTCATCTCAGCAAAGTCTGGCATGCACACAGAATGCCTGGTCTAGCCAGTCATGGGCAGAACCTGGTTAAAATTTGCTGGAGTGTATGTTCACACTGGCCAGTTGCAGATGCACCTGTGCAGCAATCCTGCCAAACAGGAATCTTTAGTTAAAAGATGAAGACTTCCACAGAAGGGGATTCATTTTGAAGTTACAATTCGGACTGTCCCTTAATTTTACCAACAGAAGTACCCATCACCACCAATTTTTCATCCATTCTTCTCCAGAAAAAAAGCAGATACCACAACCATTTCCACTGCTCTAGTTCGGGTTGATTAGATGCATTTTTTTTTTCACCTTCACCTGGATAATCATCCACTTACAGCACACATGTCAAACTCTGGCCCGCAGGCCAAATTCGGCCTGCAAATAAATTATATTTGGCCCGCAAGATCATTTCAAAAATGTATTAGAGGTGGCCCGCCCTGCAGCGAGAGCCGATGCTGTTTTTTGGTAATGTCACCCCCACCATCCTCCCCCTTCATTGCACATCCTTCCCCATTGTAACATGAGAAATTATAACACAAGAAGTCTGTCGATGTCATCAGCCAGCAAGTCAGATGGAAGGCTCCCCGCACAACCAGTCACTTCTCCCACCTGTCGAGTGGTGTGGCGGATGGGCGAGCGCCTGTGATTTCCTGTCGGCGCGAAAGGCATGGCAGGCTGCGCACGGCCCCCAGGCAGCGCGACTGGCACCGGACAGCCCTTCCACAGCGCGAGCACACTTCTCCCAGTCGCCACGGCCTTCAGCGCTTGCACCCACGCGGACCCCAGGGACGGCTGGTTCGGCCCTGCACGTGAAGAGAGAGATGGTGGCTGTCCGCAAAGTCTGATCGGCAGCGCGCTGGGCCTGAGTGGGTGGGTAAGCAGGGGTGGGCAGAGAGTGTAGGTGAGGAGTAATGGGCAGGGGAAGTTAGGGTGGTGCGAGGGGCAGTTAGAGGGAGGGATGAGTAGAAGGAGGGAAGAGGTAAAAGGGGAGGGGCAGGGCGAGTAGGGGAGGGGTGATTAGAGGGTGAGAGACGGGTAGAGGGAGGAACAGGTTGAGGGGAGAGGCAGTAGAGGGGCGTGTATAGGATGGGGAGGGTAGAGGCAGAGCGAGTGGAGTGAGGGGTGAGTAGAGGTTGGGTAAAGGACTGGTCAGGTAGAGGGATGGTGGGTCGAGGGTGAATAGAGGCCTAGAGCCTGAGGACTGAGCAGGAAATGCTGAGTCCTGATGCAGGCCAAAATGGACACAGCCTGTGAATGCTGACTACATCTCCAGAGTGACCAAATATGTTTCCCTCAGGTCAAGCAAAGGGTGAACTTGAGCTACCAACTCCTGACCTGTAACATTATCCTCCTAAAGTTATATCCTAAAGTTTAACATTACATATGTTGAAAGAAGAGAAAACATGCAGATGTTGTTGAAAATTTTCAATAAATATTTAGTTCGGCCCTCGACTTAGTCCAAGTTTTTAATTTTGGCCCTCCATGAATTTGAGTTTGACACCCCTGACTTACAGTATAGCAATGCCTTTATACAGCAATTTCAGAATCAGGATTGATTGTCCCAAAATTCGGTGTTTTGTGGCAGCACACCATACAAGCAAACATTCATATAACCGTCTTACGACATTACTATAAATAAATAATAGGGCATGAAAAATAAGGCAGGGTCTGTGGTTCATTGATTATTCAGGAATCTGATGGCAGAGAGGAAGAAGCCGTCCTTGTGCTGGTCTTTCGGCTCCTGTCCCTTTTTCCTGAGAGTAGCCGAGTGAAGAGGGCATGGCAGATAGAGGCCGTTTCTCCCCCCCCCCCACCCAACACCCCAAACCCCACACAACGGTTAACCATTATAAACCTTTATGATGCCTTCATCACTTTTAACTGACATGAAATCAACATATTGGAAACACATTCAGAAAAGGAATAATACATTTATCAAATATCTCTGGATATCTTCCAAGAGAGGGAGATTTTTTTTTAAAAATGACCAGGGTGCGGGAACTGGCTCAAGAGAACCAGATTATCGGAATCGGGTTTCGAAAGGGAGTGGAAGGCAAGAAGAGCTCTCGAAGGCGCCTTGAGGGCTGAAAGCTTCTTGATCGTATCAGAGGTTTTGAATCTGGAGCTCGGGTTGCCAATAGATTGAACAGAAGTCTGCGGGAGCGGATCCATAAACGCTCCGTTATTATTGGGGGCGTCGGGTAATGCTCACGGTGACTCCTTGCTTGCCTTTATGGCAGGCAATAGTTGAAGTACATCATACATATTACTATAAAAAGTACCTTTGAACCTTTACCTCTCTATACTCTTCACTCCAGGTCATAACTTGCCACAAATGTGGTATAATAGATTATCAATAAATTGCATGACTTATCGATAGGGGATAAGAAACTCTGGGATGACACTGATTCATTCATTGGGCGGTTGACAGCTGAATTATACAATTAATACTATGCAGGGATTTTGTAAAGGTTAAGCAACTATCACCACTGTTTATGCCACACGATGCAACATTAAAATTAAATTAAAAAGATGCATTATTCATTACCAGACTGCATGCACATCACCCTGTGAAGAATAATCAGCTCATAATTCACTCCTGGGATGCATTACCGATATTACCTGTTGCTGTCACAGCCACAATTAATGCTGTGCCCATCTCTCTCGGCAAACAAAGGCAGTAGTCTTTGCTCCATTTAAAGTGGAAAAAAAACCAAAGCGGATCAAACAGTGTATTTTATATAGCAAAGATACATAAACAATGTTTTGGGCAGGCATCTGAATAAAACGGGGGGGGGGGGGAGGGGCAGAGGGAGGAGCACAGTCCCACAGGCAGGAAGTAGTAGGTGGATACAGGAGGGAGGGTACACCAGCAAACGGGGGATGGCTCCGTTAATGGAGAGGGAATGGGCTGGAGGAAAGATGACAGAGCAATGGGGAAGAGAGCGAGAACAGGGGAGTCGTTTAGCAGAAACCAGAGAAGTCGATGTCAATGCCATTCAGTTGGAAAGTGTCCAGATGAAAAATTAGGTGTCATTCCTCCAATTTGCGGGTGATCTTGATTTGACAGTACGAGGTCATTGTCAGACATGCCAGCATGGGGTTGGGGCGCAGAATTGAAATGGTTGGCCACTTTTATTTGCAAAATGTAGGCAGGCGCTCCATTGCTTTCTTAGCCAAGGATTCTTGATAGGGTGTTGAGGCGCTTGGCCCGTTCTTCAATCCTCAGCATGGATCACCCACACTTGGGCTGCGCAGCTGAATGATGGGTAAAAACCTTGTGTGACAACCCACCAGTTAGTCCAGATCCCAAAGGTTCCAATTCATTCCAAAATGCAAGATATGTACTGGCTTTCAACAAATGCAGCAGGAATGTTATTCTGCAGATCACTGCCCTGGGCCCATACCCCTCTCAACCTTTCCCATCTGTGGAACTGTCACCTCCCCCATGACCTACAAGAACTTTCGCCTGCAAAGTTCAAGAACGCTCGACTCATCAATATTCTGAAATCAATTAAATTTTAAAACTTAACATATTTTCTAGACTTTTGAAAAACTGGACACTGTACAAGCAACTGTTTTATTTCTAGATTCAGATTGACTGCCAGAATACATACATGAGGTCACACACTACCCTGAATTCTTTTTCCTGCGGGCCAGGTAGAATTACTACTAATTAGCAGTGCAAAAACTGTACTCAGCGTACACACATGAACAAATAAAGAAATCTAAACAAACTGACTCTGCAATGCAGAGATAGATTTTAAAAAATCAATAAAGTGCACAAGTCAGAGTCCTTAAATGTGTCCCTGATTGAGTTTGTTGTTGAGGAGTCGGAGGGTGGACTAGAACACCCAATTCAGGAACAAAAACACAGTGACAAGATGGATTGAACAAAAATCATTATTTCTGAATGGTGGAGTTATTTCTGCTCTTGTTTCCTGGTTCTCTCGTTTTTTTCCAAGACGAGTTAGTGACAAGAAAGAGTACTGATTTATCTTCAATAGTGGCCCCATTGAACACATTATGAGGTGTTCTGTTTGTGGACAGCTTAAGTAAAACCAGGGAGCTTTCCTGAACAGATGATGTTAATTGCTGGCTCAGAAGGTACCTCCAGCTGTTTACCTGCTGTCAACTCTAAGCTAGCTGCCGTGTGACAAAGCTGCGATGGAGAATTGGTAATTCTCCCCAGTGATGTGGGGGAAGACTGACGAAAGCCAGGATGCCCAGAAACTGTTGGGTAAAGATGGGCATGAGACAACTAGAATACCTTGGCTCATTCTATTCTTACTGAATGTAGGTTAGAAACAGAAAATGCAAATATAATTTTCAAGGCCCAATGTTTCACTGCCAACAAAATTTGATGCCCAGAGTTTCTGTTGAACTGATTGGAGGGAAGACTGGAGTTGTGGCTGCTACCGACCGATTCACGAATTCTCCTTGTGCTACCTTTCAAGAAAGGTCCATCCACACAAGCTGTAGTCATAACACTCCTAGGCCTGTTGTAGGCGATACTCAAACTGAGCAGCCTCCACAAAGCTTCGAAGACAGGTTTCTCCAAGTGACCCTTCTCTGTTAGTTACACTCAAAATGAAGCACTTGGCTTCCCAAAAGACCTTCCTGGCACAGGTCAATCCAGCAAAAAGGCCCAGATAGTCACAGAGCCAGCTTTGCTCTGAATTCCAAAGAATGGCTGGCCACAAGACTCGCTTCAAGAGCTGTTTTCTCTCCAGCCGTCAGAATGGTTCTCCCTTGCAAAACCACAATAGCTTTGCAAATGTATCGAATTCCAAAACCAGCCTTCCCTCACTTCTTGCCATGGATCAAATTGTTGCTGGGCTGCGACTTGGGCAAAACGCTACTAGATCCTAACTGTAACCATTCAGTCTCTCCAGTCTATACTATCCCTTTACACTGATAATCCCATTTTACTAAAACGGGAGCTCGTAATACTGGATTGAAGAGCTATCAGTAGTTTGCCCGGCACAAACAGCAGAATTAACAAGGAAATCATTCGACGATTATTTTTTTTTAAAAAACAGCTCAAAAGTTCAGGCCCACTGTCAGAGTATATACATGACATCACAGGCAAGAACATAGCGGCACAGTACAGGCTCTTCGGCCCACAATGTTGCACCAAACATTATACAACCCTGAGATTCTTTTACCTGCAGACCAGGCAGAATTTCTACTCATCAGTAGAGCCAAAAAAGCTGTACTCAAAAGAGGTGCACAAAAGAGAAATGTGAACAAACTGACCATATTATACAGAAAAAAAACCCCAGTTATGAATAATATACAAAAGTAAAAGTCTTTACACAAGTCCCTGATTGAGTTGGTCATTGAGGCGTCTGACGGTGGAGGGGGGGGGCAGCTGTTCCTGAACCTGGTGGGTGCGAGTCTTGGGGCACCGAGACCTCCTTCCCGACGGCAGCAGCAAGAACACGGTTGGTGTAGGAGTGGCATGGTCAGTGCAGCAGTTAGCCCAGTGCCTTTATAGCACCAGTGATCAGGACCAGGGTTCGAAACTTGCACTCCAAGGAGTCTGTATGGGTTTTCCCCGGGGGTCTCTGGTTTACTCCCACCATTCGAAATGTACCAGGGGTGTAGATTAATTGGGTGGAACAGACTCATGGGCCAAAGTGGCCTGTTACCGTGCTATATGCCTAAACTTAAAAAAATTTAAATTAAAAAATTTAATTTCAACAGAGAACCTCCTGCGTGGCATTGATCCTTGATAATGGCTGCTGCTCTCCAATGGCAGAGTTTCCTGTAGATTTTCTTGATGGTGGGAAGAGTTTTGCCTGTGATGTCCTGTACTGCGCCCGCTACCTTTCACAGAGCTTCACGCTATTGGTGTCCCCACACTTTCCACTGCACATCTGCAGATGTTGGTCAAGGCTTTCAGTGTTGCATTAAAACCTCCATAAACTCCTGAGGAAGTAGAGGTGCTGTCATGCTTTCTTCACCATGCCACTGGTGTGCTGGGTCCAGGAAAGATCCTGGAAGAGAGTGACTCCCAGGAATTTAAATTTGCTCATCCTCTCCTCCTGATTCCCCCAATAATCACTGGATCGTACATCTCTGTTTTCCCTTCCTAAAGTCCTCATCAGCACCTTGGTTTTGGAGGCATTATGTGCAAGGTTGTTGTTAGTGCACCATTTAGCCAGGTTTACAATCTCCCTCCTGTATGCCGACCCATCGCCCCTTTTTATACAACTCGCTACTGTGGTATCATCAGCGAATTTATAAATTGCGTTATTGTTGTACCAAGTTGTATAAGCGTAAAGATAAATTTTGTTCTTCTATAGACAAACCTGAAGGTTAGTAAATGACTAAAGCACATAACGCACAAAACGAGGAATGTGAACTGCTACTAAAACATACATGTAAATCACCAATCATAGCTTGACTTCGCGAAGGAAGATTTAGAAAGAGGGCTGTCCATGTCTGCTGCAGACTCTCTCATGGCTGACAAGGATAATGTGGGACAGACACGCTTGGCCACAACAGCTGCGAGAGAAATTCTGTTCTGGGTTTGATGCTGCTGCGTCACGCCTATTCCTCAGTCTCCTTTTGCCTTCAAGGCCAGCCCTGTACGTGTTCTCAAAGCAGACGACAGACTGGTGAATGGTGTGTCACCAGGCCACGCGATCGGAGGCTGGAGCAGACCACTGGCGATGGTCAATATGACAGGCACCAAGGGATTTCTTCAGAGAGTCCTTGTACCTTTTTCGAGCCCCCTCTAGGTGGCCAGCGGAGAATTCATCATACAGCACAATCTTGGGCAAGTGATGATCCTCCATCCGAGAGACATGCCCAGCCCAGTATAGCTGCATCTTCAACAGCATGGTCTTGATACAGCTAACCTCAATCTGTTCAAGGACTTCAACATTGGTGACAGAGTCATTCCAGTGGACAAGGTAGTGACGGTAGGTGACTCAGAGCTATGCAGGAGGGTGGTCAATAGAACAGCTCAGTACACACTGATCTTTGTGCTGTTCTTCAGATGTTTGTTGTTCCAGACTCTTTTTCACCTTTGGCATAATGCTCCAAAGGGCCACAAAAGACCTTGATGAGGAGGACGGCATCTACATCCGATACTGCACCAACGGCAGCCTGTTCAACCTGGAGGTGACTACAGTCCCACACCAAGACATTAGACCAACTCATCAGAGAGCTACTCTTTGCTGACGACGCTGCTCATTCAGAGACAGCCTTGGGGCGTACAACATACTGCCTTGCAAGGGCTGCCGAGCTCGTCGGATCGGAAGTCAGAAGTCCGCACCTCCAGAAGAGTGCCACCCTCCCCACATTACCATCAGCGAGACTGAGCTGAAGATAGCCCACCAGTTCAGCTCCCTCGGGTCCACCATCTCGTCAGATGCGAGGATCGATAAAGAGGTTGACCACAGAATGGCAAAGGCAAACGCATGCCTTCGGCAGCCTGGACCGAAGAGTATCTGAAGAAAGGCTCAAAGAACAGTGTGCATGTAGCTGATGTACTGACCATCCTCCTGTCCGGCTCCGAGTCGTGGAAGTCACCAATACACGTTATGTAAATCAGTCTCCACATAGTTAGTTCCCCAGAACATGATCCAGGTCCTCCACAATCGTGGTGCAGAGAGTCAAATTAAGATGGTGGTCTTATTTGACACAATCAATAAGAGTCCTACACTCCAAATAAACTACCTGTTAAATACATCTTCAAAGCCAAGAGAAACCCAACCTCTACCATACATTCGAAATAATAATAAGAAATAAACGCTACAACTGAACATAAATCACTCACTCATCTCAACTCTTGAACTAGACTCTTGTAACTTATACTTGCGTATCCAGTATCTGAGAACAAGGATTAGGAATGCAAAATTTCATGCTGTTAACTCAAGTTTATTAGAGATAGATAAAAATAATCCACAAAACATCAACACTTTGAGTGACCATCACACACCAAGGACTTGGAGCCGATGGTTCAAACAGGGACCGCACAGACAGCATGCACAAGAGTTTACTTTTGACGATAATGAAAATGAATCTTCAAGACTTTTTTTTGCACTTCTTGACTGAATTTCAGCATTACAACATCGAGGTTTTTCAAAAGCTGCTCTGAATGGAAGGCAAAGTCAAAATGGTGGAGGCAACACTTGGTGCCCCAAGTGATTTACTTTGATTCCACCAGAATTTTGCCCTGACGAACATCATCCCCACAAGGAAGTTCTTGGGCTTATTTATTTTGCCACTGCTCCTGGAAGACTAAAGGCCATCAGGATTCAGGAAGATTTGGCTGCTTTACAACATTCCCTGGTGCCCGCTGGTTAAATTTCTCCTGGCTACGCCGGGCGTGCGGACAACTCCCAAATCTGATTGCTCTCAGAAGTTCGATAGAAATTTCAGGGTCTGGGTCATTAACGACATGATTGAATTATTGGACCTCACACTATACAATGGCAAGAGAATTTCATACTAATCAACCGCAAATATTTCTCCATAATAATTCATCTCTGCCCTGTACAATCACACAAGATCAGGGCATCAACACGAACACCCCTCAGCAGAAAACATGATCATAACATAATAGGGAGGTGGTTCTTGATTTATCCAAAACCCAGTTACATTGCAAATCTGTATACACTTTTCTGTTAAGAAAATTAATTTCCACGTCTATTATTCATATTGATCAGCGTATTTGTGGCGGTTAGCAAAACGTTATTCCAGCAGCGGTGACTCCGGTTTGAATCTGGCGCTGTCTGTAAGGAGTCTGTACGTCCTATCCTCCCTGTGTCTACATGGGTTTCCTCCAGGTGTTCTCGTGTCCATCCACACTTCAAAATGTATGGGGATTGTAGGTTAATTGGGGTATTTGGGCAACATGGGCTCACTCATGGGCCGGAGGGGCCTACACCCAAGTTTAAATTTAAATAAATTTAAGAATTATTTGGTTCTGATGACCTTTCCACACTCAATTCCCCAGATCTTCAGCAGACTAATTTGAAATCTAATTTTCGATAACTCTTCTCTGCGAGTTTAATAATCTTGCAAAAATTTTACCTCATCTCCATGATGTTGAGTGCTTTCGATTCTTAACAACCAGAATAAAATGGGAATTCAAAGTATGACCCAAGATTTAAAAATAATTTCTCTGATTAGATTATGCTCTTAGCACGTCCAGAAATAGATCTGTCCAATGTGCAAAATGCCCTCAAGGGGAGGCCCAGCTGACAGAGCTGCAGCCTCACAGCCCCAGAGACATTGAACATTACAGCACAGGCCCTTCTGCCCACAATGTTATCCTGACCTATATATACCTAGCCAAAAAAAAAATTGAAACCCTCCCTACCTCATAACCCTCTATTTTTCTTACATCATGTTCTTGTCTAAGAGTCTCTTAAGTCCCCTATTGTTCCAGCCTCCACCTCGGCAAGGTATTCCAGACATCCACATGTTTTTTTTAAAAAAAAACTTACCCCTGATGTCTCCCCTACATTTTCCTCCCTTCCCTTTGTTCACATGTCCTCTGGTGTTTGCTGTTCCCACCCTGGGAAAAAGGTGCTTGCTGTCTACCTTTTCTCTCATAATCTTGTCGACCTCCATCAAGTCACCACTCATCTTTCTTCACTCCAAAGAGAAAAGCCCCAGCTTTGCTCACCTTGCCTCAAAAAAAAACATTTCCCAATCCAGGCAACATCCTGGAGAATCTCCTCTGCCCCCTCTCCTTAGCTTCCACATCCTTCCTGTAATGAGGTGTCAGAACTGAACACAATATTCTAAGTGTGATCCCACCAGAGATTTATAGAGCTGCAACATCACCTCATGAGTCCTGAACTCAATCCCCCAACTAATGAAGCCAAGATTACCACAGGCTTTCTGAGCTCTCACATTAACCTGCGTGGCAACCTTGAGAGATTGATGGATTTGGATCCCCAAGGTCTGTTCTTCCACGCTCTCAAGTATCCTATCATTAACCATGTACTCTGCCTTAAGATTTGACCTTCCAAAATGCATTACCTCACACTTATCCAGAATGAATGCCATCTGCCTCTTTTCCGCCCAATTTAGGGGATGCAATCCATGGTGTGTGAAATGTGCATGGTACTTTGTGACTGCAGAGGTTTTCTCCGGATGCTCCAGTTTCCAATATATTAAATATATATTAACCCATGGATAAACACGTGATTGGAGTTTGTTATTTGAACTCCTAAAACGGTCTCCCTTTCCTCAGCAGAAGAGCTACTGACAGGTGAGAACTAAACTCCACCATTCAGCCATGCAGAAAATGGATTAGCAACGTACATGTAATGGTCAAGCTCCATTTTCAAGACACCCAAGCAGCTACAGCTTTGAATATTTTATTTCAGTATTGATCAATAGATGTCTATTTTTTGGTTTTATTCTGATCTTCAACAGTCAAGAAACTTGCCAACCATAGTGGCTTCAATAGGAAATTATAAAGAATAGCAAGTTAATCCTAAACCCTTGATGTGCTTTGTTATATTAAGTGTTTGTGAGATTTCAATGACAATACTCAGCCACAATTACAATTCTAATAAATTGTGTGTGTGGATTGTAATACTCAAAATTATTTCAAAATATAATTAATTTTAAAATAATGTCTTCTCTTTTTGTTTAAATATTAATTTCCATTATGTTTAATAACTTCTTAGAGACCAAAATAATATTCACTATTTGAATGCCACAGCAGCATTCACTTTAGTCTTACCAACAGCTCAAAATGCTTCCTCCATGGAAAGTGTCCAGAGGACCCCAAAACCCAGCAGCAATAGATATTCACCACGACAAAGGGTCACTTAAACAAAAGTTGCTTTTAATCATCTTTGAACATGAAAATAGAATCAAACTTTAACTTATCTCTATCGACTCACTTAACCTACTTAACCCCCTACTAATTCTAAACGCACATGTGTGTAAATTCAGCAAAGTTCTTTGGTTCACAGTCCAATCTCACTGGTTGCAGGCAATTCTTGTACTGTGCACAGAAGTTAACATGAATAATGCTCACCAGGCTTTGGTGCTAAACAGGTAGATGGTTACCGCTCAGGAGGGTTCTCGTTGGTTTTCAGAGGGAGTTTTTCTTGTTTCAGGTCATCACAGAGTTCCTTTCTGTTCCCTCCCATTCCAAGGGAAACACCGGACAGTCAGTCCTCTCCTTTGACCAGGCCGTCTTCCAAAGCTTGCCAGCTTATCCCTCTGGAACCGAAGTCTGTGTCCCTCCTCTCTCTCACTCCCTTCCTCTGAGAGAAAAGCCTCTTCTTTTCTGTTCTCTGCCTGCAAAGATCAAATGACCTTCCAGACTGTAAGTTCTGTTCTCCAGGCAAGGCTGCTATTGCCTGTTACATTTGTTGCCCTTTTCAAACAGTCCATCTTGAGTCTCTTGCAAAAGCTCCTGCAAAAATTCTGTTTAAAAGTGTTTGTGTGAGACCTGCTTTAACAAACCTTTCCCAATTTATCTCCCAAACACCTCTATATACTCTGTCACAAAAGTGTGTTGCAAAGAAAAATAAACTCAATGGCTCAATTCAAGAATGAAATGGCAAGAGACTGCATTACCATCTGCAATCTGCCATTTTTTCTTTAAATACTTGGCACTTTATCCTTCGTACTGCAGAATGCTTCAAATACCTTAAATTCTTGCAATCACTCAATAAACATTGATTAAGCCTCAGTGATTTAATTTCATATTACAAAATAATGGCCCTCAAGTGGTACTGCAATACAAATCACCCATCCAAAAGAAAAAAGACATCGAATCAAATGCTAAACAAACTTCACATCCCAACTGCAACTCCAGTATACACTGTTTCTCATCCTAGTTATTCCTTCCTGTGCTACAACCAAAATCGGAAGGATTTTCACTGCTGCATTTAATAGGGCACTTTCAGGTGGCCAATGGCCCCGCACATTAAGCCGCACGTTTAGGCAATATACGGCTGTTTTGAGGCCACCTGAATGTGCAGGAGGCACTCTTGAGGCGAGCTATGTAATCTTCCTCCGAGAGGGAGGGTCAGCTCAGCTCAGTGGCTCCCCCAGCCACCTGAAAGCGGATGTTAAAGGGTCACAGCTGACACTGGGCAGGAGCCAGAGTGTGCTCAGAGCCGCATCCTGCGCGGCTGTGGCCTTCAGGTGGCCAGCGCTGCGCTTTAAATGCTGCCACCAGAACGGCAATTTAAAGGGCTGCTTCTGCTTCTTTTGGCACATTCTTAGCGTTGAATGCACCTGAAAAAGCCAAATAACCGCTCGCAGCCCAATTTTCTGTGACTGGCCCCAATCATGGTTCATCAAAGGAAGATTTTACTCTCTGTCTAAAGTCTAAACCTTCGAACCCCAAACACTGAGGATTTTCACTTAAATAGCAGCGGAGAAACTGGTGTTATGGATACCCATCAGAAATAATGGAATGAATGGCAAGGAACAAGTACAGTCCCCAGAGAGTTGTGAAATAAAGATTTCTAAATCATGCAAAGTGCAGACAACAACCTCAAAATATCTCGAGTTCTTGCTCCAATAGATTAGCCATATTAATGTCTCATTTTCTCAACAATTCTCTGAGTGCTGAAAAATAATTGGCAAAATAATCAATTCTAGGGTACCACAACATTTAATTTGCACAATTGAATAAACCACTTCGAGAGAGAAGGTTTCCTTTCCTGAAGGACACAATTTGAAGTTAAATTCCCCAGCTACTGTAGCAGGAGTTGAACTCCTGCCCCTGAATCAATAACCTAGACATTCGTATGTTTGTTTACTATGTTATCGTACCTCGAGTGTGCTAATTACCACATGCTGTGCTTTAGTTTCTACTAACAGGCCCATCTCAGTACAGTACAAACTAAAACCTTCACATGACTAACAACTAGATTTATATAAAGACTATATTTAAGTGCAATTTAACTATCTGATGGTTTCAGCCAATCACCAAATTCAAAGTGCATCAATTAGTTTGTAGAAACTGAGATAGTCCCATGATGGGCACTTAACAACACTGAAACTTGACTGATTTAATGACCATCAATTAAATTCCATCAATTTCAGATCAGCCAAGAGAAAATGGATTGAAAAAAAATCCCAGAGCATTAATTTACAGGGAGGGAAAAGCAAGCAATCTTTTCAGTTGAGGAAAACACCGACCGACACTGAGATCTACTGTCTTGGAGATTACCCCAGAGCATGAAGGCAATTTGACCAGCAGTGGTCAACCATTTTCATAACGTCTTTTTTTTTTAAAAAGAAATCTATGTTTGATGAAATTAAAACAGCCACTCCAAGATATCATGAGTTACATCAAACAATCATAGTCAAAGCTGACCTCCTTCAGGTTTTCTGTAAGCTTTGATTCTGCTTCCTAACAGAATGATCCAATTCCAAGGTTGTGCATCAACAGGACTGAATGAAAAGATCTATTTTTCTTCCTCGTTCTTCAAAGCCTTACAATTCACAGACTCGTTGGAGGACTGGAGGTCAAATGTCCTAAAACTGATGTAAAACATCTGATGTACTCATCCATCACTGGTCGCATATCAGAGAAAGGTTGGAATATCATATCCCCACCCCCCCCCCCCCCCCCCAGGCCTTTGGCAACTCACAGTTTGCTTCTAAAGTGAAGTCACGATGTTTCTTGAATAAATGCAGTAGCCAATTTGCATACAGGGTCTCGAAACGGAAATGAAGGACCAAGTCATCCACATTTAGCCAAGGCACTAGAGAGCTTACTTCAAGAAATTGGCGAGCCATCAGCTTGGAGGGCAAGTTGGGATGCACAATAAGTGCTGGCTATACAAATAATCACGAGGTTCAATAAATGATTAAACAAGTGTGGCATTAAGACTCAAGCCAGGTGCCTAGAATTTATTCCAGACCCAATATGTCACAGGATTCCAACATGACCACTCCAAACTCTTTCTACACCCTAGCCACCAATCTCTTTCTCATCTTGTTCTCTACCTGGACAATCCACCCAGATCTGCTTCAAACCCACATAGCTCATGAGCAAATACACTCAACCTTATTCTGGCACGCAATGTCAGGATCTGTCGGGCTAGTGTCACGGCCGAACAATAACTGACAATGTTTACTTCATTATTCCAGCAAACTGAGCCACAACTAGCCTGGCGTTGGCCAGAGTTGTATTTAACAGTAATACTTTTAAATATTTCAAGAAAATTCTCCATAGTGAATATTTATTGAACAGTGGCAAATGGAAAAATACATTGCATGATCAGATTTAATTTTCCAGATCATCAAAATCATCCTAACCTTCAACACTTTTAGTCAGACAGATTGAGTGCAGCTGAGGTAATGAAGGGGTTTTGCATCGACATTCATCACCACAGTACCACCTTTGTCTCGACATTATGTTACTGCCAAGTGTGGTGTAAAGTACAAAATGACAGTATGAGGTTACACTCCAGTGTTTAGGATGATGAATGAATGGCTTTCCCACTCCTGCCATCTGGTTGCAGCACTAGAAATTCTACAGAAAGTGTTCTTTAACAGCTGAACTTAAAAGCTTCAAAATGCAGATCAAGCAGTAACACCTGTAGAGTAAGCACGAGTATGAAATACGCACCACAGATATCTGCTTTAGCGTGCGCTGGCCAGCTAAATCAAAATTCTCTATGGAAGAAGCAGGCTAGGATGGAGCTGAAGAAACAGGTAACATCTCAGTAAAAAAATTCCATCACTATAACTTGAGCAATTTGCACGGCATCATAAACTGAGCGGTCTGCTCCTTTTCAGTGAAGACTGATCAATTGAATCACATTCATGGAATAAACATTCACACATGCCTGTAATTACTGTCCCAACCTGCCTCCTGTAAGAGCTCGCTCCAATGCCACTCTCCCAGTTCCTCTGATATTTCCAGATCAGTGCTTTTCCCTTAACTGGGTTTCCTTTCCTCTCCTCCTGGCCAGAGCGAGGAGAGATTCCCCTACTCCACCTTGATATGCAAAGCTCCTTCATTCAGTCCCCAAGGCAACCCTAAACTTCCTGTGACCCGTCACTTTAATTCTCCATCCCATTCCAATGTCAGTGCCATTCTTTCTTTTTTTTGAATATTTTATTTAAATTTTTTCCATTCATGTAGTAATCAAGAAACATGTTCCAAAAAACAACAAATTAGAAATTACATACAAGATGGTATTTAACCCCTCCGCCCCAAAAACCCCCCCTCAAAATAACCAATATTTAGCGGACTGGCGAACGCACCATACCCGAAGCGGCGACCCGACACCGGGAGCCTAAACAGCCAGCCAAGGCGCTTTTCGAAGTTGGCGCCCAACTCAGCAGCACACGGCTGCAGCACCCCACTCCGACGGGCTGGCCAGCGGCAGCCCATCGGGTAGAGCTAGGAAAGCAGCCACACCAGGGGATGAGAGGGGCTCACAGATTGGCCGCTTCCCAGATAGCACTAAACAACCAATTCCAGGAAGCACATCGTAATGCCACCAGTCGGGGGGGGGGGGGGGGGGGGGGGGGGAGAAATCAATGATGTCAGAGATGGGCTTCTGAGCCCGTTATAACCAGAGCTATCAGCGCAATAAACCAGTGTTGAATTCACTCCCGTAGAGTGTGTCTCTTCTTTGAGCATAACCTCTCCAGCAGTAGCAGCCACTACAAATATTTTAAAAATGTTCAATATAGTTACATAAAATAGAGAAAAGATATTTTTCACAATTGCACATAGGGATGTCGCTAACACATATTAAAAAAATTAATGTAATTCAGAGGAGATTCTTGCAGGTTCAGATATAGGAAGGCCAACGGGTGCTAAATTTGCAAATAGGCTATTTATTTCCCAAATTATATGTAATTTTTTTCTAAAGGAATAAAACTTTGAATTTCTGCATTCCATCTTGCCAAACCCAAACATGTATCTGATTTCCAAGTAACTGCAATACATTTTCTTGCCACTGCTAATGCAACTTTAACAAATTCAAATTGATAAATCGATAATTTTAATATAGGCCTTGTTCTTTCAATATTTCCCAATATAAATAAATCTGAATTTTGTGAAAATACAACACCTATAACTTGTTCCAAAAAAATTTCCTAAATCCACCCAAAAAGGTCCTCCCTTATGACAAGACCAAGTTGAATTAAAAAAAAAGTTCAAACATCTTCACCACACCTAAAAGATTGATCTGATAAATCTGACTTCAATCTATTCAATTTCAGTGGTGTAAGATATAAATAAAATTATACTGATCTAATCTATAATTAATATCATTAATCGTGTTAGTCATACAATCCCTACATAGATCTGTCCATCTTTGTTCAATAATTACCATGTTCAAATCGAATTCCTACCTCTATCCGGATTTATTAGGAGTTTCTACTTGTAAGAAAGACTATATAATAGATGTAAATTTCTTAACAATTCCTCCTCTAATAAGTTCTACTTCAGTACATCTAGGCAACAACATGGTGGATCCTAACTTATCCAAATATGCTCTTCATTGAAAATAAAAAAAGTATTTTGAGTCATTCCATATTTATTTCTCAATTGCTCAAATGATATTAATTGCCTCCTTTCATTACAAGCTTCAACATTTATAATCCCCTTATGAAACCAAATATCCAAAAATTGATTATGCCTTGAAAAAGATGCAAGAGAATTTTGAATCAAAGGGATTTTGGGTGATATATGTCCTCTTACACCAATTTCCTCATTTATTTTATTCCAAATATTAATCAAATGCTTCAACAATGGTGTTTCTTTATCACCAATTTTGAATCCCATTTATATCAAACTCTGCTTTTCTCTCACCTATTTTATCCAATTCTACTTTAGTCCAAGCCAGTTTTCCTTCTCTTTCAAAGAAAGAAGTCTCATTTGTGCCGCTTGATAATAAATTTTGAAATTGGAAAGCTATAGGCCTCCCAATTCATATTTCCATGTTAACTCTATAGAAATTCTTGACATTTTACCTTTCCAGAAGAATTTCCTTACAATTTATTCAGTTCTTGAAAAAAATTGAGGCATTAAAATAGGTAATGTTTGAAAAAGTCTTGGGAATATATTCATCTTAATACAATTAACCCTTCCAACTAAAGTTATTGGTAGATTAATCCATTCTTTAAAGTCCCCATTCTTTAAAGTCCCCATTCTTTAAAGTCCCCATTCTTTAAAGTCCCCATTCTTTAAAGTCCCCATTCTTTAAAGTCCCCATTCTTTAAAGTCCCCATTCTTTAAAGTCCCCATTCTTTAAAGTCCCCATTCTTTAAAGTCCCCATTCTTTAAAGTCCCCATTCTTTAAAGTCCCCATTCTTTAAAGTCCCCATTCTTTAAAGTCCCCATTCTTTAAAGTCCCCATTCTTTAAAGTCCCCATTCTTTAAAGTCCCCATTCTTTAAAGTCCCCATTCTTTAAAGTCCCCATTCTTTAAAGTCCCCATTCTTTAAAGTCCCCATTCTTTAAAGTCCCCATTCTTTAAAGTCCCCATTCTTTAAAGTCCCCATTCTTTAAAGTCCCCATTCTTTAAAGTCCCCATTCTTTAAAGTCCCCATTCTTTAAAGTCCCCATTCTTTAAAGTCCCCATTCTTTAAAGTCCCCATTCTTTAAAGTCCCCATTCTTTAAAGTCCCCATTCTTTAAAGTCCCCATTCTTTAAAGTCCCCATTCTTTAAAGTCCCCATTCTTTAAAGTCCCCATTCTTTAAAGTCCCCATTCTTTAAAGTCCCCATTCTTTAAAGTCCCCATTCTTTAAAGTCCCCATTCTTTAAAGTCCCCATTCTTTAAAGTCCCCATTCTTTAAAGTCCCCATTCTTTAAAGTCCCCATTCTTTAAAGTCCCCATTCTTTAAAGTCCCCATTCTTTAAAGTCCCCATTCTTTAAAGTCCCCATTCTTTAAAGTCCCCATTCTTTAAAGTCCCCATTCTTTAAAGTCCCCATTCTTTAAAGTCCCCATTCTTTAAAGTCCCCATTCTTTAAAGTCCCCATTCTTTAAAGTCCCCATTCTTTAAAGTCCCCATTCTTTAAAGTCCCCATTCTTTAAAGTCCCCATTCTTTAAAGTCCCCATTCTTTAAAGTCCCCATTCTTTAAAGTCCCCATTCTTTAAAGTCCCCATTCTTTAAAGTCCCCATTCTTTAAAGTCCCCATTCTTTAAAGTCCCCATTCTTTAAAGTCCCCATTCTTTAAAGTCCCCATTCTTTAAAGTCCCCATTCTTTAAAGTCCCCATTCTTTAAAGTCCCCATTCTTTAAAGTCCCCATTCTTTAAAGTCCCCATTCTTTAAAGTCCCCATTCTTTAAAGTCCCCATTCTTTAAAGTCCCCATTCTTTAAAGTCCCCATTCTTTAAAGTCCCCATTCTTTAAAGTCCCCGTTCTTTAAAGTCCCCGTTCTTTAAAGTCCCCGTTCTTTAAAGTCCCCGTTCTTTAAAGTCCCCGTTCTTTAAAGTCCCCGTTCTTTAAAGTCCCCGTTCTTTAAAGTCCCCGTTCTTTAAAGTCCCCGTTCTTTAAAGTCCCCGTTCTTTAAAGTCCCCGTTCTTTAAAGTCCCCGTTCTTTAAAGTCCCCGTTCTTTAAAGTCCCCGTTCTTTAAAGTCCCCGTTCTTTAAAGTCCCCGTTCTTTAAAGTCCCCGTTCTTTAAAGTCCCCGTTCTTTAAAGTCCCCGTTCTTTAAAGTCCCCGTTCTTTAAAGTCCCCGTTCTTTAAAGTCCCCGTTCTTTAAAGTCCCCGTTCTTTAAAGTCCCCGTTCTTTAAAGTCCCCGTTCTTTAAAGTCCCCGTTCTTTAAAGTCCCCGTTCTTTAAAGTCCCCGTTCTTTAAAGTCCCCGTTCTTTAAAGTCCCCGTTCTTTAAAGTCCCCGTTCTTTAAAGTCCCCGTTCTTTAAAGTCCCCGTTCTTTAAAGTCCCCGTTCTTTAAAGTCCCCGTTCTTTAAAGTCCCCGTTCTTTAAAGTCCCCGTTCTTTAAAGTCCCCGTTCTTTAAAGTCCCCGTTCTTTAAAGTCCCCATTCTTTAAAGTCCCCATTCTTTAAAGTCCCCATTCTTTAAAGTCCCCATTCTTTAAAGTCCCCATTCTTTAAAGTCCCCGTTCTTTAAAGTCCCCGTTCTTTAAAGTCCCCATTCTTTAAAGTCCCCATTCTTTAAAGTCCCCATTCTTTAAAGTCCCCATTCTTTAAAGTCCCCATTCTTTAAAGTCCCCATTCTTTAAAGTCCCCATTCTTTAAAGTCCCCATTCTTTAAAGTCCCCATTCTTTAAAGTCCCCATTCTTTAAAGTCCCCATTCTTTAAAGTCCCCATTCTTTAAAGTCCCCATTCTTTAAAGTCCCCATTCTTTAAAGTCCCCATTCTTTAAAGTCCCCATTCTTTAAAGTCCCCATTCTTTAAAGTCCCCATTCTTTAAAGTCCCCATTCTTTAAAGTCCCCATTCTTTAAAGTCCCCATTCTTTAAAGTCCCCATTCTTTAAAGTCCCCATTCTTTAAAGTCCCCATTCTTTAAAGTCCCCATTCTTTAAAGTCCCCATTCTTTAAAGTCCCCATTCTTTAAAGTCCCCATTCTTTAAAGTCCCCATTCTTTAAAGTCCCCATTCTTTAAAGTCCCCATTCTTTAAAGTCCCCATTCTTTAAAGTCCCCATTCTTTAAAGTCCCCATTCTTTAAAGTCCCCATTCTTTAAAGTCCCCATTCTTTAAAGTCCCCATTCTTTAAAGTCCCCATTCTTTAAAGTCCCCATTCTTTAAAGTCCCCATTCTTTAAAGTCCCCATTCTTTAAAGTCCCCATTCTTTAAAGTCCCCATTCTTTAAAGTCCCCATTCTTTAAAATCCCCATTCTTTAAAATCCCCATTCTTTAAGTAATAATAAATAATTCAATTTATATAAATTTTTCAGATTGTTATCTATGCGAATACCAAAATATTTAATACGCTCTTTTAGTATCTCTTTGACTTTGAGTATAATCACCTTTCAATAATGGCATAATTTCACTTTTATCCCAATTTATAACCCCAAACTATTCCATAGTCTTCTAATTTAACATACAACTTTCATAAAGATGTCTCAGGCTCAGTTAAGTATATTAAAACATCATCTGCAAATAAACTAATTTTATGATCTTCTTGATCTACCCCAGCATTCTCCTTTTGGTTTCAATTCTCTACAACTCTGAACTGCACTGCTTTTGCGTTCTGTGCATTTTTCCCCCTCTCTCTCTAATATTCATCTATCATTTAATGTTTATCTTTTTTCTCTTGCTTGGTACCCTTCATTTATACCTGATTTGTTAGTGTATTTTACATAGCTGTACAGCTGCAACAAACAATCATTTCAGTGTCTCTGTACATTGCAGTTATGAAGTATTTAACATACAGGTGGTGGGCTGCTGGTGACTTGAGGAGAGGAGCCCACACAGGTTGTGGGCCGCTGGCGACTTTGGTCAAAGGACTCACACCAGCAGACTGCTGGAGACTGGCCGAAGGGGTAACCGGATATCGGAACTGGGATGCGAGAGGGCGCCTTGGGCGGGAGGGGCTCCCAATGGGCCTCGGGTGCTGAAGGCTTCCTGTCGGTGTTGGAGGGGTGGGTCTGGAGCTTGGGTTGCCGATGGCTTGGGCTGAAGTCTGTGTGGCTGGGGGAACTCTCTTTTGCTTCTCTTTCTCTGACTATAAGGGGTGCTGGGCAATTTCTCCCTACGGCAGACAAAACTGATTTTATTATCATGTAATAAAACAAATGAAATATTAAGAATCTTCAAAGTGCTATGACAACAAATCTCATCATCCTTCTCAATGATCCATCACCACCATAGTCTTACTCAACAACAGTCCCGCTTTGACACATCCATACACCACTGCACATTCTCTCACCTTTCCATTTCTGATGGGTATTCATCCTAAAACATCAACTGCCCAACTCATCACATTTCCTTCATGAAGGGCTCAAGCCTGAAGTGTTGGTTATGTAGTATCTTTATCTTCGCTAAGGTATGACCTGCTGAGTTTCTCCAGCATTGTTTTTACTTCAACCGACTTCCTGATTTTACAACTTGCTTGTGTTTGCTTTCAGATTTCCAGCATCTACAATTACTTGATTTGCCAATGCAAAACAGAAAAATTCTCATCCCTTCCATTATATTCCAAAGTGCTTTCTGGCCATTTAAAGTACTTGGTGCAGAAATCATCCAGGCAATTTACATATTGCAACCTCCGACAGACAACAGTTCAGTGAATCAACTGAGAAATAAATATTAGTCAGAATACCTTGGTTATTTCTCAGAATTGTGCCAGGATTTTTCTTAAGCCCATCTGAGAGAACAGACAATGCCTTAGTTTAACATCTCATCTGCATAGAACTATAAACATTACAGCACAGTACAGGCCCTTCAGACCTCTATGTTGGGCTGATCCATATACTCCATAGTACACTAAAGCACAGAAATAGGCCCCTTTGGCTCTTCTAGTCTGTGCTGAGCCATTCCCCCCCACCCCAGTTCCACTGTCCTGCACCCAGTCCATAGTCCTCTGTACTTCTCCCATCCACATACCTGTCCAAACTCTTAAATGTTAAAATTGAGCACACATTCACCATTTCAGCTAGCAGATCATTCCACAAGTTTACCACCGTCTGTGAAGTTCCCCCTCATGTTCCGCTAAACTTTTCCCCTTTCACTTTTAACCCATGTCCTGTAGTCTGTATCTCATCTACCCATCTACATCAACTCTGTCAATCCCCCTCATAATTTTAAATACCTCTATCAAACCTCCTGTCATTCTTCTACTCTCCAGAGAATAAAGTCCTAATCTGTTTAACCTTTCCTTGTAACTCAGTTCCTGAAGTCCAGGCCTCATCCTAACAAATCCTCTCTGCCCTCTTTCTATCTTATTAACATCTTTCCTATAGTCAACAGACCAAAATTGCACACAATACTACAAATTTGGCCTCACCAATGTCTTATACAACTTTACCATAACATCCCAGCTCCTATACTCAGTAATCTGACTTTTGAAGGCCAATATGCCAAAAGCTCTCTTTACAACCCTATCCACCTTACAGGGAATTATATATCTGCATTCCCAAGTACCTCACTCCTCAGTGCCCTACCATTCACCATGTACATCTTTTCTTGGTTTGTCCTTCCAAAATGAAACACCTCAAACTTGCCTGCATTAAATTCCACCTGCCATTTTTCATCCCATTTGAAAGCAAGCTTTGAAAACTTTCCTCGCTGTCCACAATGCCTCCAATCTTAGGGTCATCTGCAAACTTGCTGATCCAATTTACCATATTATCATCCAGCAAAGATGAGACAATCAGACAATGTGAGGCTCCTTGAGCACATCAATGAAAAATTACAATTTTTGTGCTCTGATCTCTTCTAACTTGGGAGGCGAGATTACTGTCTACTGAGCAATGGTTGAAGATTATATGACAGCTGCCAAGTGAACAATATTAATTGTTGATTACCTTTCCCTGAAATTTGGCACCATAGCAAAAGCTGCACTATGAATTGAATAAACTGTGCAAGGCACTAAATGTGAATAAGCCTGCCTCAATACGAGCAATGGATATTCTCATAACAGAAAATCAAGACCAATGGAAAATGAATTATTATGTTAACCCATAGGCATCAATCATAGTTTAATAGGGGCATGGTTTGGGGATCAGAAGCAGATCCATAGCCAAGGCTTGAGATCGGAATTCACAGTCCATGATTATTTTTAAATACAATTCACAAAGTACATAATGTATTTGGCACTTTCCCTCACTGGTTGAATAATTCAGGAAGTCCAAAGTCATCTTATCCTAGAGTTGCTCCTTCTGACAATGGCATACATCAGGTCCTGCCCTCAGTTAAATCCTTCACCAAGTTCCAGCTCAAGTTTACTTACATCCTACTTTACGTATACAACCAGCCGAAACAAAATTGTCAACACAGAACCCTATTTTAGCCAGGACGGGAAGCCATGACACAATAGTTACCTGCTGAAACCAAACACTTCTATGGCAACCCCTCAGGCAGTTGACTTGCTACTACACTCTTAGAGTTGCGATCAAGAATTTAGAAATACCAGCAGGTCTTCACTGCTGCCTCTCGCTGCGGGTGGATGACTGGGGGGAACCTGGACTCTTGCATGGGGATCTTGGTTGTTTGTACATCAAAAATAAATAAATAAATAAATAGATTTAATTCTAGTTAACCTGGAAATTAGAAGACAACGAGAATACAACACTGGTATATAGAAATGAATAAGGGTATTCATTAGAAAAAAATAACATAATTTATGAAATAACATCACAATATTTGAACAAATATGGGAACCATACATGAAACACAATAGAGAAATCCTACCTGGTTACCTGACACGAGTTACGGGTTAACAAGTGCTACCTTGCCAGTAATTTATCATGTAAATATGAGGGCTCTCTTTTCCTGGCACAATGCTGATTATCGTTCCATCACATGATAGACAACACCAAGTGTCGCGGTTATTGCAACACTGTTACAGCGCCAGCAAGCCAGGTTCAAATCGGATGCTGAAAGGAGTTTGTACGCGACTGTGTGGGTTTCCTCCACATGCTCAGATTTCCACCCACCTTTCCAAAAAAATGTATGGGGGGGGTTGTAGGTTAATTGAAGTATTTTGGGCGCACGGCCTCGTGGGCCGAAAGGGAGTGTAAACGTACTGTATTTCTAAATTTTAACATCTTTAAAATGTAAAAAGAAACAGTACAAGGGCAATGGCGATGCAAGCTCTCATCTCACAAGTCGAACTGCAAGTCATCTGACAATAATAATTCCAGATGTCGCACGTCTCCCACACCTCAGCAGAACTGCAATGTTCTTGCAATTTAGAGCAAAAGCAAAAGAGGGAAAGAAAACAATTTCAGCATTGGAATGCAAACCATTCAATCCTTGAGTTAATGCTGAGGCCAATACCTCACTGTGTTCCTATATAACACGCATTTTGCGCAACAAATGCTACTCGTGTTTCTGCTAGCGAGAAATAAATCCACTCCTCAGAGCCCACTTTCGCCTGCACCTCTAACAAATGCACATAGCTGTTGGACAACACTGATCTTCTGATCAGTCTTCCAAGATTCAAGATTCAATTTATTGTCATGTAATAAAACGGTCACAGTGCACAGAATTGCTTTCTCCTGCTGTAAGGCAGAGAGATATGCTATCGGCAGAAATTGTCCAAAGCGCCTCTTACAGAAAAAGAGAAGCAAAAGAGAGTCCCCTCCCTCCAGAGTCACTGTGTGCCCATGGATTCACCTCCAGTGCTCCCACAGCGTCCATAGCCACAGAGTCCATTCCAAACCATTGGCAGCCCCAGCTCCAGATCTGAACCTCCAACACGACCAGGAACTCTTCAGCGCCTTTGGCATCCCCTCGCATCCCAGTTCTGATGCCTGGTACCCCTTTGGTCAGTTTCAAGCCAGTCTCCAGCAGCCCACAGCCTCAATGGGTTCCTTGCCTCGAGTCTCCAGCAGTCTGCTGTCGTGGTCACCGTCCCCGTGGGTCATCTCCTCTGCTTCTCCTTCGCAGACAGGGGGGTGGTCTCCCTGTTTTCTGGTGTCCTGCACCAGTCCTCTGCTTCCCTGGAATCTGCAACCCCTCGTGGCTGCCGCCGATCAGAGGCACCGCCATCTTGGGTGCAGACCCCCGCGGTCACGGAATTTTAAATAAAACTACCGTTGGCTCCTTGAACGGGCTGTTCAAAGCCTGTGTGGAGCTGGAAGCAGTTGACTGGGCGGTTAGACCCTGCGGGAGCGCTGTATCTCCGCTCCTCACTCTCCATGGGTCAGCACCAACGGCATACACTGCCGTTACAGCGACTCCAGCACAACGCCACCATCTTTCCACCATTCAATTGAACCAAGCTTTCTCCCAGGCTCCACCAATCTGGGCCCAACTTTTCCCCAGAACCTCAGCATTGCCTGATGCCTCTCTAGGCTCATCCTGACTGAAAGGTCCATCTTCCTCTGTTGATCTCAAGGCCAAATGAGCATCAACCAATAGGTCTCTTTGCCAACAAGATAACTTATCTTTTAAAAACAGTGCCCTCTTCCAGAGCATGGAGTCTTTACATGCATACTCTGCTAGAAAGCCTCTCCTATTTCACTTGTGGCTCCGAGTCTTCACTACCCCCATGGCCTTAATCCAAACCAGATTGGGTTAAATGGCTCATTTTTGCACTGTGGTAATTTTGCAAATTTCATTCACCCATCTCCACACACTCTATGTTGTTTCCAACTAAAATTCTCACGAGCCTGTTTAATTCATCAGGATATTACAGTGGAGAATACGTTGAATCGGTATGATGAAGAGAATCATCCTGTGAGAAAACTGAAGCTCAGGTGATTTATTTTATTAGAGAGCAACTGTGTGTAAAAATTGCCATAAAATATTATTTATTTCTGCCTTAGCAACCGGAACTTAGTCGATTGTTCAGTGATCTCATGCTATTCAACCTCTCCATTTCTCCACAATAATCTCCACCGTCACTCAACAGCTTTGCTCTCCATTCCATCCACCATTATTAACACATTTTCAGTTGACTGCATATTGAACCCTGAAATCTCCCTCCAATAAATCTCTCATCTCCCAAATTAAAAACTGCCTCCAAGATTTTACTTTCCAATCCTTCAACTAGACTAATAGTTGAATCGCAAAAAGTTACGTTACAGGTGCAGCAGGTTATTAAGATGTTGGCCTTCATCGCTAGAGGACATGAATTCAGGAGTAGGGAGGTAATGTTGCAACTGTATAAGGTACTGGTGAGACCGCTCCTGGAGTACTGTGTCCAGTTCTGGTCTCCATATTTGAGGAAGGATATTTGGAGACGGTCCAGAGGAGGTTTACTAGGTTGATCCCTGGGATGAAGGGGTTGACTTATGATGAAAGATTAAATCGTCTAGGATTGTATTCGCTCGAGTTCAGAAGAATGAGAGGAGATCTTATAGAAACATATAGGATTATGAAGGGTATGGATAGGATAGATGTAGGAAGGTTTTTTGAGCTGGCCGGGGAAACTGAAACGAGAGGACACAGTCTCAAGATTCGGGGGAGTAGATTTAGGACAGAGATGAGGAAAAATAGTTTTTCCCAGTGAGTAGTGAATGTTTGGAATTCTCTAACCAGGGAAGTGGTTGAGGCTGCCTCATTAAACATATTTAAAATTCAGTTAGATAAATTTTTACATGATAGAGGAATTAGGGGGATATGGGGAAAAGGCAGGTAGGTGGAGTTAGGTCATAAATTAGATCAGCCATGATCGTATTGAATGGCGGAGCAGGCTCGATGGGCCATTTTTGTCCTACTCCTGTTCCTACTTCCTATGTTCCTATGTTTGATTTTGTTTGCCAACTCTATTCATGGGTTTAGGTTTCTGTAAATCTTTTGACATTATTCCCCCATAATAGACCTGATGATTCAATACAAATCGCTGTTATTCAGAATACAGCTCCCAGGAAACTGACCTGATCTTCCTTTGGATGCAAAACACAGAAATTCTGGAGGAACTTAGCCTGTCTCACAGCATCCATAGGAGGCCAGGATAAAGGTGAGGAAACCTTGAGAAAGGGCAATATATCTGGACTTTCCATGGACATGGACACTGAGAGACAGGGCATTTCTGTGTTTTGAGTAGGATCACAGCTTTGTTAGGCTTTCGTGTTTCATTCCTTTGGATGATCCTCTTTAAAAACTTAATCCGCTTCCACCCCACACTTTGCAAGATCCAGAATCCGCAGGCACAGATCCCGCTCCATGGATAGCGTACCACAGGGTACTCAAATCGCACAGGGAGCGGCAGATTTGGAAGTCAGAAAAATTAGACAATTATTGACAGAAATACACATTGTTTCTTGAGGAAAATATAAGAAATCTGTTTTTTTTTTTTAAATGAGGTTAAAAAGTATTTTTTACATAATGTCACAATACAAGCAGTAACTACCAAGTGCAAGAAACAGCCCTGCACCTTAATCCTAGGTAATTGCATCTTGACAAAGCGCTGCTCCAAAAGGTTTAACCACCCAGTCCTAATGCCAGCAGCTCCATACAGGCTTTAAACATGCATACATACAGCACAATAACCGGTCCTTTTGGCCCGTGCCGCCCAATTAACCATCAAACCCCGTACTTCTTTTGAACAGTGGGAGGAAACTGGAGCATCCAGAAGAAACCCACACAGACATGGGGAGAACATACAAACTCCTTATAGACAGTGCTGGATTCGAACTCCGGTCGCTGATGCTGTAACAGCGCTGGTGCTGTAACCTCTTTGCTAACCGTGCCACCCAAAAACGGCCTGTTCGAGGAGCCGACAGTATTTGTAAGCGAGATCTTACAGCCATGGAGGTCTGTGCGCAAAATAGCAGAGCCTTCACTGGCAGCAGGCCACGAGGGGTTGCAGACTGGGGAGCAGCAGACTGGCACAGAGCACCAGAATCAAGAAGAACACTCCCCCCCCGCCCCAAATCCGTTGAGAAGAATAGAGGAGACAGGGCAGGGACCACAGCAGCTGACCACTGAGGGGTTCAGTGGCTGAGGGACGGACACAGGGGCGGGCAACTTGCTGTCATGTGACCCACATGGTCTGAAAGCTACTGGAGACTGGCTCATGGGAACCAGGTATCGGAGCTGGCTTCGAGAGGTGCTGACGGCAAGAAGGGCTCCTGAAGGGCCTCGGGAGCAGTGTCAGAGGTTTGGATCTGGGTTACAATTTCAGTAGTCTTACAAAACCATTTGCAATCTCTTTGCTTCTCCTTCGTACACATTTTAAAAACTCCCTAAAAATAAATGTGATGTACACCGCTGTCCCCCACAATGGTTCACCAATATTTTTCTTAAACTTCACACCAGTGAGTACAAGATGATATTCAATGGTGGGGCACTTACAAACCAGAGTGAACTGCTGTACTCCAGGGCTATATCATTTAAACTACTTAACTGGATTGGACCAGACTAAGTACTATCATTCATTACATCCAAAGAATGAGATCACTGAATTTTGGACTTTATGCCAGAAATGAATATATTGGGGTTTTCTATTTCCTCACAAAATAATTCTACACGTCATACCAGTCCAGAATATTTCATTGTAATGTCCTCACTTTCATTAAGGAGTGAAAGTCTCGTATCTCGTAATCACCCCACTCCCACAGCATTGCAGATCTGTTCACCGTGCAACAACAAAGTTATTAAATTAAAATGCACATTTTCTAATACATTGCAGACCAGTGCAATATATTCATTTGTCAGTTTCTTTCTCCAACCTCTTCTGCACATCTCAATACAATCCTCCAACACCTCCCCCCATCACCATCTCCCTCTCCCACCTGCCCATCCACCTATTTCCCAGACATTTCACCCCCCCCCCCCCCCCCAGCTCCATCTGGCCTTCATCTCTCCTTATCAGCTTCCTGATATATCAGATCCCAGCACCTGTAGCTTCGTGTCACCACTTATCATTCTCCAGCTGTTGTCTCCACCTTCCTTCCCCCTTCTCAAGCCATCTGCCTTTTTTCCTTGTTTGCTTTCACCCAGGACCCACCTGCCTCTCATCTCCCACTTTTCCTCGTTCACCTGGCAGTCATTCTTTGCGGCTCCTACGCCCACATCACCTCCTGGCCCCGGTCTCAACCTGCCCCCTCTCTTTATACTGGCTACCTTACCCCGAAACTCAGTTCTGATGGTTGGTCTTGACACAAAATGTCAGTAAATCCTCCCCCTCACCCCTAAGAAGGGGTGTGACCTGCTCCATTACTCCAGCAGTTTTATTTTGCTACAGATTCTAACATCTCGGGTATTTGAAGACCTTAAGACATAGGAGCAGAAGAGAGGCTATTCAGCCACAGAGTCTACCCCACCATTCAAATAGGAGCTGAACCATTTCAACCACATCTCCACTCAGCCCCGCTGCCCATAACCTTTGATACCCTGTCTAAACAAGAACCCTGCTCAAATACACCCAATGCCCCGGCCTCCACAGCTGCTTGTTGCAACAAATTCCACAGATTTTCCACCCCATGGACGAAGAAATTCCTCCGCATCTCTGTCCTAAGTGAATGCCCTTCAATCCTGAAGTTGTGCCCGGTCAACCTAGACTCTCCCACTGTGGGGAACAACCTTTCTTCATCTACTCTCTCCACGCCTATCAAAATTCAAAATGTTTTAATAAGATCCCGACTCATTTATGAAATTCCAAAGAACACTGGCCAAGAGCTGTCAAATGCTCCTCGTATGTCAAATGCTCCTCGTATGAATACAATACAAACCATGTCCTCTATTATTATATGCCTGCTCTTATAAATTATGCATTGGGCCTCACTTCCACACATTAAAAATAACAGTATTGTATTCCCACAGTATATTTTTTGTAAAAACACAGCAATACTGGAGGAACTCAGCAGGTCTCACAGTCCACAGGAGGTAAAGATATATAACCAACATTTCAGGGCCAAGCCCTTCTTCAAGGTACAAGTTAAATGCAGGCAGGCACTTGAATTAAAAGGCTGAGGAGGAGAGAAAAGGCAGGGGGAGGAGTACAGACCAACAGACAAATGGCATTAATAGGATATGGATAGGACAGGAGTGAGGAAATGTGAGAATTGATGGGGGGGGTGGGGGAGAAATTGGCTCTATGAATGCAAAGCTGGGGGAAAAGGAGACAGACACAGGAAGGGGGATGGGGGTGACAGGGCCTGAACAGAATGGTGGGGGGGGGGGGGGGGGGGGGGTGCACTATGGGACAGTTCCAAAGGCAGGAGGTAATAAGTAAAGCAACACCTCCAGGGCACCAGAATTGTACACATTTTTTCCACCAAGTCTGACCAACTCTTGCACACCAAACTTCCACCAGGAACATGATTAAATGCACTGAGGTAAATTCATTTACCTTCTGAGTTTTGACAAGTGCCGCTGCTACGCTCCATATAAATCATACAGCCACAAAATTCATTCACATTGAAGGAAGCAAAAACAAATTAATCAAAATCAAATTGGCATAATTTAAAATTAAACATTTTTCAGGTTGAGACTGCAATTAGGAAAGATTCTAACTGTTGCACATGTGCAAATTACTGCACTGAGTAGAAAAAAATAACTAAAATTCCTGCTGTCTGTAGACAGTGTGCTGACTTAGAACCCTTTTTTCCCCCCGAACATCTGCTGCAAGGAAAACTCATGGCCAAACCCCAAGTCCTTACCTAATATCTGCTCCGCCAATCAACAGTCACACGAACAATAAACTACTCAGTTCAAAGCAGCAAAAAGGGAATGATGAACTTTAGCCACAAACATAATTTTAATTATTGTGCAGTTTTATTTCTGAATGACACAGTTGCAGCTGGGCGGAGCTCTTCTTTGGAAGTGCATGAACTGTACAGAACAATGCCTCTCTTGTGCTCTGCAAGAAAACAGTAGAGAATACTCAAGCCCATTTACTACACACTGAAAGAAATTCTGAAAGCTCCAATAAGCTCTTGCTACATCTCCACACTCAATGTAAAAGATTACGATCGTGAAGCAGATGGATTCCTTCCCATCACAAAGGTTCAGTGTGAATAAATTACTTCTTTCAAAACACATGGTTAATTAATTACGCTCCAAAACACAGGCTCTGTTCAGTATAGTTTTCAAGAAGGAAATGTATCTATTTATTTATTTATTTTGAGTATCTCAACTATAAATGGGCACATTCCAACACAAGGGCCTCTTACCTCAACTCTAAAGCTGGTGAGTTTTGGGAAGACACCTTTTGCCCCATGGAGGGTCTTGGGCACAAGATTTTAACAAAACATGGTAACAGACCATTTTGGCCCATGAGGCTGTGCAGGCCAATTTTACCCAATTAACCTACAACCCCCGGTACGTTTCGAACAGTGGGAAGAAACCAGAGCCCCTGGGTAAAACCTATGCAGACACGGGGAGAACATACAAACTCCTTACAGCGCAGGATCTGAACCCTGGTCCCGATCGCTGGCGCTGTAAAGGCATTGCACCAACCATGCCATCCACTTTATTGTTACGTACATCAAGGCAAAATTTAATCAACCTTTGCTTGCTGTAAAGGCACACAGAGAGGAACCAGGCTACCCACCAAGGTGAGGAAAGGAAGCAGAATAGATTCCAGAGATACCAAGTGTCTGTGGATATGCCCCCATCATCTCCACAATGTCAAAGCCTCCTGTTTGTTCCACTGGTAAACCTAAGCTTCTAGAAGCTGCTAACACTTTAGGCCCGTGGTTTTCAAACTGCCCCCTTCGACTCACATTCCACCTTAAGCAATCCCTTACTAATCGCAGAGCACCTATGGCATAGGGATTGTTTAAGGTGGAACCAGAATTTTGGAGCAGTTTGAAAACCACTGCTCTAAGCCCTTTGGCAGCCCTTTTCACCCTCGGCACCCTCACGAATCCAGTCCCTGGTTCTCATCACAAGCCGGATTCCAGCAGCCCACAGCCTGGTGAGAGTCCTTCAGTCACTGATGCCCTGGTTGGTCCGCTGCCGTGGTCACGTTCCCTCTAGGGTCATCTCCCAGGCTTCTCCTCTATTCTTTCCCCAGAGCCTGCAACCCTCATAGTCTGCTGCCAAACATGGGCGCCACTATCTTGGGTACGGGCCTCTGTGGTTTCATCCAGGTTTTAAAAATAAAAACCACTGGACTTTCTAAAGGACATTCTAAATCTACATGGGGTTGTTGGCTGGCATAACGAATGAGAAGTAGTAGGACCCCACAGATGGATAATGTGTCTCCGTACCCCTGGGCCTGCACCAGTGGCAGTTCTCCTGTTAGAGCAGTGGCACTATTTTTAAGTAGCAGTTATTCTGCAGTTCTTTGACACACCTTCGGATGGATTTATCTGCCATCAGCTGCTTAATGTCATGATACAGCTTCTTCATACAGATTTCCCAGGAGAAGAAAAAACCTCCAGAGGGCCGTTAACTCGGCTTGCGACATCGAGGACGTCTACAAGAAGCAGTCTTTGAAGAAAGCATCCCCTATCCTCAAGGATCCCCACCACCACCCAGGTCATGTCTTCTTCTCACTGCTACCATCTGGAAAAAGGTATAGGTGCCTGAAGATGAGCCCTCAGCAGCACGAGGACAGCTATTCCCCCCCCCCCCCACCACCGCCCTCCCCCCCCCCCGCCCGCCATCGGATTCCTGAATGAACAACGATCCACTGCCTTAATTTGATTTTTTCTTGCACCATTTTCATTGATTTTGGAAGATGGTTTATAGGAACGTTTGCACCGTGACGTTGCCACAAAAACAACAAATTCCGTGACTTGTTCGTGACAATAAATTCTGATCAATGTCTAGACTTTACCACATGCTTATGAATTTTCTTTTCCCTTTCGTCTCCTTTCCCTGCCCCTCACGGTCCCCAACACAATCGCGCCGTCAATATTAGAAAATGCTATGCTTTGACAATGGAGATCCCAAGACAGATCCTAAGCGATGGCGACCCCCAGGAATTTGAGGTTCTCGACCCTCTCCACTGCTGATCTCCTAAACTCCACAATCATCTCCTTGGTTTCGCCAATGCTGGGTGCAAGGTGGTCGGTGTGACACCACTCAACGAGCTGAGCTATCCCCCTCCTGTACGCTTCCTCGTGGCTGTCTCTGATTTGCTGTCATCAGCAAGTTTGGAGATGGTACTTGAATTGTGCCTAGCCACAGAGTTATGGTGTCGAGTGAGTAGAGTAGCGGGCTAAGAACAGATGCTTGAGGTGCAGCTGTGTGAAGCTGTTACAATGAGGCAAAACCTCAGTAACGAATGGTCTTGGTGGTGGCATCTGCAGACCTCCAGTACCCGGATTTAGGAGGCATGGTATCCCGTCCCCATCCTGATCTCTACTTTCTTATACTTTGCACATTCTCCATGCGATTGTGAGGATTTCCTCTGGTCCCTCCTTTATCAGGAACCGCAAGCAGGTTGGAAGGCTAATTGGCTACTGTAAATTGCACTTGGGTGTAGAGGCAAGTGGTAGAATCTGTGAGTGTTCAGATTTATTGTCAGAGTACATGCGTGACATCACATACAATCCCGAGATTCCTTTTTCCTGCAGGCACGGCAGAATTACCACTAATTGGTAGTGCAAAAAACTGTACACAGTGTAAACATACAAAGAGCTATAAACAGATAACAAATGTAAAACTGTGTGATACAGAGAGAAAATCAATAAAGTGCACAAGAGTCCTTAAAGGAGTGTGATTGAGTTTGTGGTGGAGGAGTCTGATGGTGGAGGGGGAGCAGCTGTTCCTGAACCTGGTGGGTGCGAGTCTTGTGGCCCCTAGACCTCTTTCCTGATGGCAGCAGCGAGAACAGTGGTGAGGGTCTTTGATGATTGCTGCTGCCCTCCAACGGCCGCGTCCCCTGCAGATGTACTCAAATAGTAGGAAGAGTTTTGCCAGTGATGTCCAAAAATATACGACATCAACAGATGGAGAAGAAAAATGAACAAGATAGTGAATCAAACAACACCTCTGGGTTTCTCATCTTTGGTTTCTATTGATTCTGTCTACGTTACTTTCAAACCTCTAGGTGGGTTACTGGAGTGGAGTATCTTCTAGCTAATTGTCCTTTAAGATCCTAACAAGTTTCTTCCCCCGTTTTGTGCTCATTGAAATCAATCTCCTAACCAGAACTGCATTCCCAGCACAGTGGAATTATCAGATCACCCCAAGCAATTCAAATTTGCTTAAATATCATCCCCCTCATCTCTCTCCCACCCCTATGTTCCGAACTCAAAAGTCGATATGGAAGCTGGCAACAAGAGTACATGTCACTCAGCTGTACAAGGGAATTAACATCTTGAAATATAATCAGTTGCCCTGGGCGCTTCAGTGAATAGTCGTCTTTGCTGACTCGAATAATTCAGTTTGGCATTCTCCAACCTGTACAGCTCTTTCTCACCTTTAATGAAGTTATTAATGCTTGCAATACAAATAAAAAGACCCCGTGTAAAGATTATAAAATAATGTTTGCATTCTAAACCTTTCCAGGTTGTTACTCAAGTGCAAAGAAAACCTTCAGCGAACCACACCAGATGACAGTTCAAATTTCATTACTACAGCAGGAAGGTACCAACAATCTCAATTTGTAATCAATCCATCTTTTAACATGCCAATAGAGCGGTGAGCAAGGTCAATGCAAGGAGTTATTTTGCAGCCCACGAGGCTGCACAAAAGCATTCACTTTGTTTTCAGAATGCTACAAAATTTGTGGCTGATGCCAAGCTTAGCCTCCCGACTTAGCTGAACCCATAACTCTGATTTAAAATGGTCTTTGAACTCGTAGCTCTGTCTCCATTAAAGCTAAAAGTCCTTAGCAGTAAAAATTACCCACAATCTGTCCATGATCCAACTATGGCCAAAAAGGCTCACCAACGCCTATACTTCCTTATCAGCCGAAAGAAATTTGGCATGTCCCCACTACCTCTCACCAATTTTTATAGATACAATGGACAGGAAGTATGCCCAATATTGCAGAGTTGTGTATGCATCTCAAGGCCGTTACACAAAACAAACTCCTCCATTGACACTTCCCACCGCCTCAGCAAAATAGCCAGTATATTAAAAGACCCAGCCCCGTCACACTCTCTTCTCCCCCTCCTGTCAGGCAGAAGATGCACAAGCTTTCAAATATGCACCCTATATTCAACAACAGTTTCTTCCCTGTTGGTAACAGATTCTAGAATGAAGCATTAACAAAATCCTGCTACCTTGCAGTTTTACAACTAAACCGTTTCTGTTACATGACACACCGGACTTTTATTTTGCACTGAAGGATAGGTTGACTTGACGAGATGCATACAAATCCAAAGTTTTTCCATTCCATCTTGGTACAAACAATATTGAAATTCTCATCTTCACTCAAATCTTTCTGTAATTTCTGCTCGAAACCTAATTTGTGTTTCTTTCACATCCTGATAGACTACAACACCAACGATGACTTTACTATCATCTACTAAGGCCCCAAGCTCTGAAATTCTCTTATTATGTTGATCAAAATCCTGTATAGTCTGATCATCAAATTAGAGAAAATTTGTGATAGTATTTGAGATGGTGCAGAGGAAATTTAAAGGGTGCAATACAAGATGGCAATACGCGTGGGTAGCCTGGTAAAAAGGGCATATGGCTTTGTTGCAGCTGGAAGAATGTGAAGGCTTTGGAGAGGGTACAGCAGGATTGACTGGCAAATATGGCGTACAAAATGCATACAAAATTATGAGGCACAGATAGGATCCTTTTAATCGAAGAATAGGAACATTTATACCAGAAGGTTTAAGGTGGAAATTTCAAGATATGCAAGCTATGTTCTTTATACCTGGAGTGGTAGGTGCTTAGTACGCACTGCCAGGGAAAGTGGTGGAAGCAGATATAATCACAACATTTAGGAGATTGCTATGAACAGATAGGGAATGGAGGGACACATATAGGAAATGGGATTAGTTTAAATTGACATCATAGCCAATTAACATCATAGCCAGCGTAGACATGGTGGGCCAAAGGATCTAATTATGTGCTACACTGTGCTCTGAGACAGTGGCAGGAATCGAAAATTGTAGCCAGAATGAGGTGGGGAGGAACAGTTGGCGTAGCGGTTAGCGCAACACCTTTACAGCACCAGCGATCGGGACAAGGCGTTTTAATGCCGTGCTGTCTGTAAGGAGTTTGTACTTTCTCACCGTCTCTGCGTGGGTTTTCACCGAGGGCTCCAGTTTTCTCCCACCATTCAAAGTGTACTGGGGTCGTAGGTCAATTGGGCATTACGCGTTTGTGGGCCGAAAGGGACTGTTACTGTGCTTTTTTAATTTTTTTTTTTTTTTTTTTTTAAATTCAATTTTCCTTTCTTCCACCCTCTCTGGAATGCCCCATGAATATGCTCCCAGGTTTTCCCTGGCACTGGCAGAGCAGTTCCAGCTGCTTGGGGAAATTATGAGTTAGCTCGGCGAAGACAACCATTTTCCCCATTCATTCCACATTGATAGGGGTGGCTGCTGTCTGTGGAGATCAGTGGATGAGGAAGGGAGCGGGAGGGGATCAAGGTGGCAGGTTGTTTTTTTGGGGGGGGGGGCGCGCGGTAATAAATAGGCCCACCAAACAAACTTCTGACAGTCATCCTTTCCCAGTGATCAGGAGGCGGAAAGGGATAAAGACAGATTGGTGTCTCGCAACCTGTACCCGCAACTTGTGCGTGGTGGGGGACGCTTAAAATGGAAACTATATTGGGCGGCAAAGGCACATTTGGTGTGTGGCGGGTTTTTTTAATAAAACAGTGGCGCTACTTTACCTAGATATGCCACTGGCAGTGAGAGAGGGCAGCATTAGTTGAACCATCACCTCCTTTCCCGTGTTTTCCCCAAGGAAACCTTAGTCTTTTCTTTAATCTCCCAAGACAGCCCTCAAACGTTTCTGCAATGTTCATACAGCATCAACAAAATGCACCAGCAGATCACAGTGACAGTATTAATCTCAAGTCACTGTTAGCCACTAAAACAACCTCCTCCAAGAGTTACAATTATTTTGTTTTTGCAATTGTGCCTCCAGCAAGTCAGATCAGATTTCTTAAAAAAAAAACCTGAGGTTATCAGCAACAAAACCCTCTTGTACAAATCCACAGTAACAACAGGAAAAGTCACAAATAGCCTGACGGGTAGCAGGAGAGAGAAGATAGCATCAACTTTTCAGATTAATGACCTTCCAATGTGCAATCGATGACCCCCCATTTAAAAACTACCTCTTCCTCATTATTTTTTTTAATCATGAGAAAATTTAGAGGGATGTGGGTTTGCATCCACCCTGCTGTCCTGGTAGCTTTTGCATTTTTAGGTACAAAAGGTCATCAACTTTAAACAACCCTGCTTCTTCTCTCGAATAGTACCTCCAACATTTTCTGGTTTAATCGCACCTGCAGATTTTTTGGCTTTGCCTTTGAAGACTGCCCTGTGAGCACGTGCACAAAAGCCCTTCAGTAACTCAGCCATAACAGGGGTATCCCAGTCCACTGTTCCCTCTAAGCGGTTCGCGCGCACGCTCGTTTTGCAGCCAGCACACAAAGGAAATTAGGTGCGCACAAAAGGTTAGTTACCGAGTTCAAAGTCTGGAATAAAATCTTATCTAAATATGTAACTTTGTCAAATACAATCATTCTTGTATTATATTAAAACATGCCAGTACAGTTTTATTAGCCAAGAGAGATTGCAACAATTTCAAGTTTACATTTGCACAGTGTGTAGCTATTTTGTCACAGGGACAAAAAATTGCACGACATAAGATTTTTGCGTCCACTGTTGGTTTCATCTTGTATTCATATGCGAAGTCTTAGATAACACATGGATGAAGGAAAAGGTTCTTTCCTTTAAAGTTGATGTAAACAGCACCATCAAGCATGCCATGAGGCTGCAAGCCTCCATTACAGATCTAACATACTGCCTCTTGCTCTGTGTCAGCTCCTGCTGGCAGCCAAGAATATTCAAATGGGAGCTATAATCCTTAAGGCATTGCTAGTTGCATTTCAGTGATTACCATTATTACACTGACGACTAAACATTAGAGCGGACATTGCCAGTAGCCACCTATTTTAATTCCACGTACCATTCTCACTCAGACACATCTGTCCGTAGCCTCGGGCACTGCCAAACCGGGGCTACTCGTAAATTTGAGGAACGACACCCAATATTCCACCTGGGCACTCTCCAACCAGACAGCATCAACTTCTCCAGTTTCTGTTAAACCCCTCCCCCAAGACACTCTCTTTCCTTCTCTCAGTCTTCTTTCTTCCAGCTCCCAAGCCTTTCTTACTCCATTCAGTTATTCCTTCCCTATCACCTCGGCTTTTTTTTTCCTGCACCACCCTCCCATCTGTAACCTCTTACCTGTGCTCACCCTGACCCTTCCTCCCTCCCTCTTCTCATCCCAGGTGCCTGCCTGATGTTTGCTCCTATCTTAATGGAGGATCAGACCAAAACATTGATTACCCTTTACTTCCTATTGATGCTGCTTGACTTGGTGAGCTTCTCCTGCACTCATGTATATTGCACTACAATCACAGAGTTTAACTCAGTAGCACAGCGGAGTACCCAGGAAGGAGAAACTTACCCGTCTCAAAATCAATCATAAAACCCTGGCTTTTCTGCGGAGGAACTAACACCATCGCCCAAGGCTTCTGAAATGGAAGTAGCTCGAACAACCATTGTGCAACGTATTAGATTCGATCCAACAGATATGATTAATAAGCTGCTGCACCGTTGGTCTCCTTTTAGAAACGTTAATTATGAAACTCTGATGAGACTAACATTGCACAGATGTCCCTTATTGAACACATTACACTGCATAAAACATGAGGGCTATTTTCAAAAGAAAATTCATATCACAAAATTAAAAGAACAATAACTGTACTGCACTCCTAATTCACTTTCACCAACCTATAAACAAAAATGCAGCACCACATCCTGCAGTGAATCACCCGAATCCAGTGGCCTGAGATGACGGACACAATATATATATTTTTTTTTAAATCACTGCACAAAGAGATAAATTATAACTGTCAGATAAAGCACATCTGGATTGCAGAATATCCTGTATGGATTTGGAACTGTGTCAAATCTTAACTCAAGCTGGAAGAATGAAAGAAAATGAAGTTTCGTGCTGTCTGATTTCAATTGCGAGGGGTTGCAAGACTCGAGCTCGAGTTGAAAGTTGTTCAACTAAAGCACCACTTTCTTGAGATAGAATTTCAAACTCCGAAATATAATGCTCCATTAAGCCCCGAGTTCAAGCTCTTAATTTGTGTTCAAGAAATACAAATTTGGTCCTCAACAGCTATCTTGTTTTGATTTTCTTTTCCCTTGCGTCAAAAAGTAATTGCACTTCCACTAGCCAAAGTTTTGAGCATGCCCATTTCTACCTTATTGCTTGGACCCATGCAACTCCTGTCCAAGTGGCAGGTGCAAAGCGGATTTTAAAGCTCTCTATTCCTGCCTTGTCAATGTACACGGAGAGAAAAAAAGAATTGACGGATTAACATTCAGCGCTTGTGGTTCTTTACTCAAGACAATCAGCAAATGCAACTTGAGAAGCGATAGCTGTATGCAATTTAGAGCATAGAGAAATGGGAATTTTGGACTTCAATTTGGGATAATAAGGGAGCCGAGGAGTTATTGTTTTGAAGCCAACATCAGTTAATACAGTTCACTGGTTCCCAATCTGTTGTGGTCACAGCAAGTCACCTTGTGCTATGAAGCTAATGAACCATTAATCTGCTATTCCCCATTAAGTTTTCAAAGTCTGTTTCGCCAGTTGTTAAAATATCACGGAGAGTCACGCAACTAACTGTGGTTTCAATTCCAATGCATCTGACTTTCATTTCAGTGGGAGCAAACATTGCACCGAACATAGAAAGAAGCTACTGAAGAGTCTTCTATTAAGATTCAGTTGATTTATCGGAAGCACAAAAAAAACCAGCAGAGGAATTAAAGAACCATGAAACACTTCTTTGATGCCCCAGTAAACTGGTGGGGAATTCATTGGAATGACTTCATCACCAACATCGAAGTACTCGAGCTGGCAGAGTCCGCAACCATCGAATCCACGCTGCTGAAGACCCAACTGTGCTGGGTGGGTCACGTCTTCAGAATGGAGGACCATCGCCTTCCCAAGATCGTGTTCTATGGCGAGCTCTCCACTGGCCACTGAGACAGAGGTGCACCAAAGAAGAGGTACAAGGACTGCCTAAAGAAATCTCTTGGTGCCTGCCACATTGACCACCGCCAGTGGGCTGATATCGCCTCAAACCGTGCATGGTGCCTCACAGTTCGGCGGGCAGCAACCTCCTTTGAAGAAGACCGCAGAGCCCACCTCACTGACAAAAGACAAAGGAGGAAAAACCCAACACCCAACCCCAACCCACCAATTTTACCTTCCAACCGTGCCTGCCTGTCCCGCATCGGACTTGTCAATCACCAACAAACCTGCAGCAGATGTGGACATGTCCCTCCATAAATCTTCATCTGCGAAGCCAAGCCAAAGAGAAACTGGTGGGAAGCAACCGAGAACATCAAGAGGTTCTTTATCCTCAAATGTGTTTGGAAAGCAAGACAGAGGCAGAGTGAACTGCATCAACTTCCATGGACCTACAACAACTCCTCCTCCTGTCGCCAGCAAGCCGTGCTATTCAACTCCAGGATCATCTTCCGATCCAGAGTCCCCACAGAGGTGCAGGATGAGATGTGCTCACGCTGCTTCTTCCAAAAGGTTCAGAGGGAGCCCTGTTATCTGTAGCTTAAGCAAGTGAATGGCATATGCTTGCAGACGGGCATTCGGAGGATCAAAAGATCCTTTCACGTCGGTCTGTTGGTCTCCAAGGCCACAGACAGAACACCATCCCAGAACTTCCTGTCCTCGATCACAGAGGTACGCGCTGAGTGGGAGAGTCTGGACCAGCCAATTCCCTGGGGGAGCTGACAGACTCCAATCATTCCTTTGAATCGAGTAAAACTCCCAGAAGCAACGGCTTTCCGGTTAAATCGTACACAGCTCTTTTGGAATGGGCAGATGCGGATCTGTTGGAAGGAAGTTCCTGGTAGGCAGCAGGTCAGACTCCATGAGGAAGGGCATTGTCATACTCATCTTCAAACAGAAGGAGAACATCAGGAATTGGAGACCCACATCATTGTTGAATGTTGACTGCAAGATCATGTCTAAAGCCATTGCCAATCAAGTCAAGTCTGTTCTGGGACAGGTGTTCCATCTAGACCAAATTTATACAGTCTCATGCCACTCAGGGATACAACCTACTACGTGCAGGGCAGGGGATGGACACCTGTCTGGTCATTGACTAGGAGAAGGATTTCCACTGGATATTGCACACATATATGGACATGCTCTCCAAAATGGCCTTTGGGAGGAAATCCAAAATTGGATAGAACTGCTCTACACGAACATCAGTAGTGCAGTCCAAATCAATGTATGGGGAAACAGATAGGTTCCCCATCATCTGTAATCAGGCAGTGCTGATCAGGCTCCAGTCTTATTTGTCTGCTATATAGAGCCCTTGGCTGAATCCCTTAGGAAGGATGAGGACATAAAAAAGCGACATTGCCAGAGAGTGGAGGGACTTGGGTCCAGGCCTCCCTGTACATGGATGATGACATCATCATCTTTCAAATACACAATCAGTCTGCAGACCGATCAGCATCTGCGGCCAGTTTGAGTCTGCATCGAATGCCAGAGTAAACCAGAAGAAATCAAGCCAATGTCCTCAAGTAACTATTCTGACCAGCACACCAACCCCTTCTGACCTGACCTCCTGAAGATATTTAGGGTATGGTTTAGAGCAGAGGTACTTAACCATTTTTCTTTCCACTCACATAGTCGGTGCTCTGTGATTAGTAAGGGATTACTTAAGGTGCTATGTGAGTGGGAAGGGAAGGTTGAGAATTACTGCTCTAGACCTAATTGTTACTGAGATATTTTGCTTGAGAAAAATTGTCATTGGCCCATTTCCTTTGGAGTTCTGAAACCGTGCACATAACGAGTCAATTAAAACAGGTTTTCACACTTTATCCATTCCACCCACATATCACCTTAAGCAATCCCTTACTAATTACAGAGAACCTACAGCATAGGGAATACTTAAAGTGGTATGAGTGGAAAGAAAAAAAATTGGTCAGAGCAGATCGCATAGGTCCACCAGAAATTGGGCCTGTGGACATGGCATTCCCTCTCAAACAGAGAAGAAACCTGGTGATTAGGTGCAAGGTGCTCTTGATACTGCTGTTCATAGCACAGGTGTAGCTCATCCCTCGCACTGCCACCCTGGTGGTCACCAGAGAAGTCTTCCAGTTCATTAGGGGGATCCAAAATGGAAAGGATCCAAAAGGTTGCCATGTACAAGTCAAAAGATAAGGGGGGCAAGGGCCCTCATCCTGTTGACCACCTTCATGTATGGCTGCAAGAGGCAGTACGCGATACCAAAGTACCAAGTGTAACTATGTGCTGAGATTCTACTTGTCCCAGAGATTACAAAGGATGGGCCTGGTCGCAATGCCCGAAGTCCTGTCAGCTGGACTTTGCCACACCACCTATCCTTTGTGGAAAAGTTTTTCCCCAGTTAAACACCTTTGAGCACAAGTCCATCAGGCACGGAATCAGCAGTTCAAAACATGCTGCAGACCCTGATAAACAAGGACTCGTTGGACACAGTGGGGTGGTTCCCTGAGCAGACTGTTCAGATTATTTGGCACAATGCTTTATCATCAGTGCTCACTAATAAGCACCAGGACTTACCTGGCTGGTGGTCAAATCCTTCCTTTACAACAGGAATATCATCCACATTGCACATTGTCCCAAAGATGACTGCAGTGGAGTGTAGACAGTTGCCCACTTCTTTACAGAATGATGATTCACTAAGAGAGGGTGGTGAAGGATGCAAGAGTCCATGTCACAGTTATTGCTAGTAGAAGAATGTCAGAGGACTCTGATTTACAAGCTGTTCCCAGGGACGATTGCAGAGACAGATGCCCAGAACTGCTATAAGACCATCAACTCAGTTAAAGGCATCCTTTGATCTGCCCAAAACTGGTTGGTCTTTGAGGGAATGCTGCCGACTGGCAGGAAAACGTTGAGACTTGATGCAGACAACGTGAGGGCACTGTGCAGCCATTCTCAACAGGGGGCCATGGACTAAAATCCTTAATAAGGTGGGCCCCAAGGGCAGGGAAGAAGGTTAGAGAGATATTCACAAAAACCCAACTAAATATGACTGTTTCACAGGGAAGGAAGCCCATAAATTTTGAGCAGAATCCTAAGGTTGAGAACGGCTGGTCTAAACTCCTTGCATCACTGGGACGACTGGAATCCGAGGGGAACGGCCCCTTAAACAACAGAGGGAAGAAGGGAGTAACAACATGGTGCCACAATGGTGTAATTAGAAATGAATGCAACAATGTACATTGATGGAAATGTATGGACATGACACCAAGGGTGTCAAAAGACTTTGAACAGTTTTCTATTTTGTAAAACTGAATGTATTGTCAATAAAGTCTATTTTGGAGGAAAAAAATGAAGGCAGCAGTGTATGACAACACTCTCCTTTCTATTGTTCAAAGTTCAGATTTATTGTCAGAATACATAAATGACATCACATACAACCCTAAGATTCTTTTTCCTGCAGGTCAGGCAGAATTTCTACTCATCAAAGTACAAAAAAATTTATCAACATTTAAAATAAAATATTAAAATTATTTTCAGATACTTATTTTTTTTTATTCCTGATCTCTCCAAACCTTTCCTATCAAACTACCTGTCTAACTATCTTCTGAACGCTCCAATTTTACCAAGCAGAATTGACCACTTCCTCTGGCAGCTTGTTCCATCATCCTCTGGTAAACTCTTGGTTCCAGACATCTAACCAAGTAGAGGCGAGCTCCAAAATATCAAAAAATATGCAAACTTCGGTACTTATTTGCTACATGAATGTGTGAGAGAGCTATAAAAACTTTTATTATATGTTAATTCTATCTTCCAGGCATTTCCTAAGAAGAGATCCACGATAGTTGAAGGTCAACGTATAATTTTTTTTAATGTTATCATGCCCACGTATTATTATTATCTGTATAAATACTTTTTTTAACCCAAGGGTAAAGTTTTAATTAAGTAAAAGAGGACCAAACATTCTCACTAATAAACTAGATGTGGTAAAATGGCACAGTGTACCTACTTTACAACTCCCTCTGGGACATTTTCACCATAGGCTTAATGAATCAAACTGGAAAACACTCAATGCAGAAAGCAAATAGATCCACTGTCAAATACAATACAAAAATGTTTTCCGTTTTAGCCATTCTACAGAGAACTCCACCTATTTGTTCCAGGCACCAACTGCTCTCTCTGTGCACCCAATTGCTACGGAACTGTGCCTCTTTCTGGTCTTTTTCAGAGAACAATCAAGGTTCAACCCATGGATCCAGAGCCACATACAGGCACACAAGACAAGGTCAATGTCAATTGATTTTTTTAAAATAATATAAAGTTTATTATGAAATAACTTTAATAATCCTCCGTTAGCTTTAAATTTAGACATACAGCTCAGTAACAGGCCCTTTCAGCCCATGAGCCTGTGCCGCCCAATTTAACCAGTGCATTTTGAAGGGTTGGAGGAAACCAGAGCCCTCGGAGGAAACCCACACAGACACAGGGAAAACGTACAAACTCCTTACTGACAGTGCCGCATTCTAACCCGGGTTGCTGGCGCTGTAACAGTGTTGCGCTAATCGCTATACTCATCGTACTACCCACGAAAGGTTGTTAGTCTTTCAAGTTCACTTGTCATCTGATTGTACAACTCAACGAAACAGTGTTCTCCAGTCCTCGGTGCAAAACATGCGAACACACAACCAGACGTAACACGCATACAAACAAAGGATACATTTAGAAGACGAGTATTAGTAGTTACCGTTAGATATTTGAGATCTTTTTCATTTAAATCTTTTAAAATAACCACATTTAAAAGCTGCTAGGGTGCAATTGGAACACATCTCAGGTAGATGGGGCCATAAAGAGAGCTTTTGGTACATTGGTCTTCAATACTGTAATACATAGCATTGAACATAGGAGCTGGAAGGTCAAATTTGGAGTATTGTTTGTGGCTTTGGCCTCCTAACAACAGGAAGGCTATCAATAAAATTGAAAGAGTGAAGAGGAGATTTACAAGGATGTTGCAGGACCTGAAGAACCAAGTTACAGGGCATGGAACACCGAAGGAGGGGAGATTTGAAAGAGGTATACAAGATTATGATGGGAAGATGGAGTAAATGCTAGCAGACTTTTTCCCACGGAGGTTAGGTAAGTTTAAAAAAACTAGAGGACATCAGTCAAGGGCGAGGGGAAAAGTTTAAAAGAAACATTAAGGGGAACTTCACACAGATAGTGGTGGGAGCGTGGAATGAGCTGCCAGCTGAATTGGTAAATGCAGGCGCAATTTTGACATTTAAGGAAAATTTGAACAGGTACATGGACAGGAGGGATATGGTCCGGGTACAGGCCAGTGGGACGAGGCAGAAAAATAGTTGGGTACAGACTAGAGGAGCCGAAGAGCCTGCTTCTGTGCTGTAGTGTTCTTTGATTCTAATGTCTAGACCCGTGTCACCTCCCATAAGCCGTAATCATTATGCTACATTTCCTTATTAATGTCTGGTCAAGCTAGTGACTGGGACAAATTCAGTAACAAAACAATTGCATGTTCAGCTATGATGGATGGAAGGTTGTTATTCAGATCGGAGATTTGTGACAGTGTATGAATCAGTACTAGGTCCCCTGTTGTTTGCCATCTATATTAACTTGGATGACTATCTAATTAGCATGGCAACTAACACCAAAATTGTTGGTACAGTGGACAATAAAGGTGGTTATCTGAGATTACAACAGTATCCAGATGAAATTGAGAGAGTGTTGTAGAACAGAAAGTCCAAGGAGCACACATAAATAGTTGCCGAAAGTGGAGACATCGAAAAACAGAGTGGGGAGAAATGGCATTTGGCCTGCACATTTTCATCAGTCAGGGCATTGAGGAGATGAGATATCATGTTACAACTATTCAAGATGGCCAGGTCACTCATTGGAGGGCTACTGGTACCATGTAATTCAGTACTATCTGTCGCATGGTCCCCCACCAGACTTGTCTGGTGCAGAGGGTGGCTAAACAACCTACAGGATGAAAAAACAAGACCTGTCAAAGGGCAGACGAACCATCTTGTACGGTCAACGGCCATCTAGCAAGCATGTGCCATGAAGCACGGAAAGGGCATCCCTTGCATTGAAACTTGGTCTACTCGTTCACTGCGACAGAACTTCTCCCAGATGTCTTGGACTGCCACTGGATCTGGAAGGGGATGTCAAGAGGGTGGGTCTGGACCTGTGCAGCCCCTATTCACCTCAATCCATTCACACACATTCTTTCTGAGGAGTGGGGTATCCTCATATCAAACCCCACAAGCTGACTGAAAATAACCATCATACTGTGGGATGGACGGCCAGAAGAAGATACAAGATGTTTGTAAGACCACATTTGGGAGTATAATATGCAGTTTTGGTCACCCAGCTATGGGAAAGATGTTATTAAACTGCAAAGGGAACATAAATAAATAATTAGATAAATAAATAGATCAACGGGAATGTTAACTGGACTGGAGGGCTTGATTTGCAAGGAGAGGCTTGATCTTTTCTCCCTGGAACATTGGAGGCAGAGGGGTGATCCAATTGAGGCATATAAAATCATGAGGGGGCATTAATAAGACACAGACCCAGTCTTTCTACCAGGGAAGGGAGCTTACAGAAAGGTTTAAAAGGGACTACTTACCAACCCCCACTCTCCTCCCCCCCCCCCCTCAAAGTGAATCATGGCATGAGAGGGAATGGGAGAAGTGGATATAATTACAATGTTTAAATGACATTTAGGCAAGGTGCATGGATTGGAAAGATTTTCAGGGAAATTGACCAAATGCAGGCAAATGGGACTAGCGGAGGTAGACTACTTGGTGAGTATAAACAAGTTGGGCTGAAGGGCCAGCTTCTAGGCAGCAAAACCTACAGCACTATGACCTTCCAACATTGTGCCAAAATCCACAATTATCGGTCTTTCATCCAGATACTTTCCCCAGTTCAGGTACCAAAATTTAAAAAAAAAAAAATACTTTTCAGGTAGCTCTCTCCCCTGTCCCTGCCAGGAGGCTGACATCCCTGCTCCTGCCGGGAAGCCGATGTGGTGACGGGTAACTAGAGCCAGCGGTGTCTCCTCTGTGATTTGGAACACATGTGCAGATTGCCGTCACTCTCTTTCCCTCTTCAATCTCCTCTCTCTCTCTCTCTCCCAAGCAAAGGCAATTTGCGCATGCGTTCCAAACACTTTTTTTTTAAAAACTGCGCTGGGTCCGACAAAGTACGTTTGCTTGACGTCACTACAAGAGGAGCACCAAAATGAAAGAAAAAATATAAAATTTACGCGATTACAGTGAAAATCGAGGCTATGAAAAATAATGTGTCTCACAAGAGCTGGCCTTGGTGGCTTCCATGTTGTAGTTGACAAACTATAACAACAGGAATTATAGGCCAATTCTGACGTACGTTCGTTCTGAGGGACGACCGGATGGTCAAAACGGAACCTGGATGTATGTCGGGGAAATTAAATTAAAACATTGGAAAGGTTTAGCAATGCTTCATTTCTAATCCTCTCAATTCCTTTTCTTTATAACATTAAAGACACCAACAACATAAAGTGCCAAAAATCAACTAATAACATCCAGAGAGTAGAGACATTGATTGACAAGAGCATAGCTGCAAAACTGGGATCAAAACAGTGGCTTGCTTTGGTCAAAAGTAGAGATAACTTATTGGACCATAGTCTTACCTCAACTGAATACAACAGCATCCAAGTAAAGGGGGCAAAACGATACCAAAATGAGACACCACCACATCCCAAACAACTTGCATCACAAGATTAAACACAATTTGCAAAGGGCAGTCAGCATAAAGCAGAACGATTTGTGCAGAGTTGACCTCTTTCAAAGTTTCTGCTCACTCAGTGAGCAACACAGAATATAATAGAATTACTGCAAGGCAGCAGATATAATGTGACAGAGCTGACAGGCCTGCTCCAGGCTCCCAGCTTGCATAAATAAACATGCAGAGCTTCACTTCAACAGCCTATTGTTTCAGTCTTCTATGCCACAAAGACATTTAATTTCCTGAAATATTATTTGTTCACAACTAGCCAGCATGTTGAAGAGGGCTTAGATTGAGATACAGGTAAAGATTTTTGTATTTTTAGAGTTTTTCGCCCACACATGAGGGCATTTAAAGTGAAGAACACAAACTACTGGATGAACTTAGCAGGACAGGCAGCATTCCTAAGGAAAAATGGTCTGTCAGCGTTTTGGGTTCCAATCCTTCATCGAGTCTAGAGTGGGAAGCATAAAGTAGGGGGGGGGAGTGGGGGTAGAGAAAGAGGTGTTAGGATGCAGGATAAAAGGTGGGAAGGGTGAAGATGCAGGTCAGGTGGAGGCAGAGTTGGATTTAGGCATAAACTAAACAAGCTACAGGTTAGGGCCTCACAATCTGTGGTACTCCCCAACTTGCGTATTTGCGAGGGTTAAGGGCGTGAATTCAATATCAACAGGCCACTTAAATCTACACGCACGCAGCAAGCGAAGACTTGTGCATGCACACAGGAATCAAAATGGCCGCACCCAGCCTACTGTTCCCAGGACGCCGACCAACACACATTTAGGTTCTTATATATGCTATATCCCCGTTATAGTTCATAAATACCACATTTGATTAAAAAGTTTGCTTTTAGACTTTAGTACACCATGTGCCCAGGCAAAATTCCGACTTGAAATCCATTTCAAGATGCAACTGATCCTTTGGTCCCAATTACAGTCATTAGCCAGGGAGTACCTGTATATCCATAAATTGAGCCTGGAGTGGGAAAATGCTTTATGCTTTAACCTATATTGCTCCGCTTCATATGTTCCAAATTTTATATTTAATTCAGGCCATCAGGAATTTGGAGACTTTTCTACTCACATGTCTATTTAATTGAGCTTTTGATCTACGCATTGGGATTACGGGCTCCACCCGTGCTATTATTCATCTGTTTACGGGTTCACACCCAAGATTCGATATGGGCTAGGAAAAGAAAGCACCAAAATGAGAGTATAACACAAAATTCAACATACCATAAATATTTTGGCAAATGACAAATAGCTTTGAATTGATATAGAATTGATGATGGTAAATTAAGTCTTCAACTACTGATGGCATATATATTTATTAATTATGTAGACCATTTTTAAATGGCTTGTGTAGCAAATTTTTACATGTAATTTTAAAATTTTACTTAAGTTGTGATATTTTAAAGCATAAATTTCCTATTTTTCAGGCTTGCAATGGAGAACATTTGAGAGCAGATACAAGAAAAAGCTGCTTGAGGAGCAACTCAAAAAAGTACCAACACTTGACAGATATTTTACTCCGGTAACCTTGCTATTAAATAATTAAAAGACATGTACGTTTTCATTTTTTGAGACCTTCTGGCATAATTTTTTTTTTTTTTTTTTTTAAAATGGGGCTTCCAAGCTTTATATAGCTTAAGGCCTCACCAAGTCAGAATCGGGCTTTGGGTGGAGGGTTTGAGAGAGGGGAAAAAAGTGAGAACAGGAGCAAGTAAAGGAGAACTGGAAACAGTGGAGCCAGAACAGATTGAGCAACTGCTTTGTCGAACAAAGTTTCAAATATATACAGAAAGTTCAGCGACTTGAGGATTCAAACTGATGTATGAAGTATATGATGGATAAGTGATCGTGCAATAAACGGCTCAAATTTAATCTCTGCACATCTGTCACATCCAGTATTATGTACCTTGAAGGCTCCGCTGTGCTGACACTAAACCCTACACTGAATTATTGCTCCACAGAGTCCATCATCGGTCACTGTTGCATTCTGGCCCAAGACATCAGGAATATGTAGAAGCCTTGCAAAAGCAGCAGGAAATATGGACAGCTTCACAAACTACCCAACCTCCCACTCTACTCAAGCCTCATTTATCACCTCAGAACCAACAAAACCCCAGTGGAAACAGGTCAGTCTCCATCCCAATAGACTTCAGTGCTGCCAGGCTGGATTTTCACTTTCCTAATCCTTCAACAGAAATACATTTAAGATTCTTATATGGTCATGTAATAAAAACAGAAAATGTCATTATTACACAAAATTTCCTCTGGTCTATTGTAAGGCATACAAAGATTCGCCATCAGCAGAAAATGCCCTGACAGTCATTGAAAGGGAAGCAAAAGAGAATTTCTCCCAGAGTCACTGAGTGTCAGTGGATTTGCCTCCAGTGGCCTATATAGCTGCAGACTTCAATCCAAATCATCGGCAACCTGAGCTCCAGGTCCAAACCTCCGACACAATCAGGAAGCCCTCGGCATTCTCTTGCATCTCAGTTCTGATACCCCTTCACCCAGTCTCCAGCAGTCTGCACCCTGCTGCAATCCCTTGGCCGTAGTCGCCAGCAGCCCGCAGCCTGAATGGGTTCCTCGCCATGGTCACCAACAGCCTGCCGCTTGTGTGTTCTTCAGCAGAGCCCCTCACTGGTCTGCCACCATCCCGTGGGTCATCTCAAACGGGGGTGGGGAGGTCGTCTCCCCGTTTTCTGCTGCCCTTTGCCAGGCCTCTGCTTCCACGGAGTCTGCGACCCTCTCATGACCGCTGTTGATCATAGGTGCCATTATGTTGAGCCCAGACCCCAAAATTGTAGGATTTAAGAATAAACCACCGATGGCTCCTTTAACAGGCTGCTACTTAGAACATATATTTGACAAAAAATGTTTAGTGCTTTCAAATAGCTAAACTGCTTTCTAAAGATCATTGCCCTAGCTCAACTGATGGGCATCAGCTCAAAAACTGACCATTTTCCTAAATCAGCCACAAGTTTTTTTTTTACAGAAATCAAGGGTGTCTGGTTCAACTTAACCAATTCTTGCCTGGAAGCTCTCTGGCTGTGTGGCCATTTAAACTGTTTAAAACACATGTGAAAGAAGAGCTGAATGAGTTATCCACTCCCACAACTTTATTCGACTCCAGTAACTCAAAAAAGGTCACATTGATCAACAAAACTGCACTCGAGCATTAATTATACAAGGAAAAGTTCAGTGGCTAAACTGCACTCAGCCACACATCTTACCCTTCCATTGCAATGAAGTAGCTCACCTACATCCATACAGATTATCCTCTTCAATCAAGGTCAAAACAAATGTTAATTTTAAATCCGAGAGCAGTAGATTTTTGTTAACCCAAGGAGAAGGAGGTAGGAATGGGGCAAATTAAGTTATATTGCCATTAACTTTGATCTCAATGCAAAGTGGAACAAACATGAGGGAATAAATTACTGACGACTGCTATTAACGTAACAGATGTACATTTAGAATGACATGACCGGTTTGTTGTTCATCCAAAATGTTTTTTTTGGGGGCGGGGGGGGTCAATAACAATATTCACAGGTCACTTGTATCAAATGGTCTTCTGACCAGCAGTTCCCAACCACGAGAGGTAAACTGACCACCAGATGGTGCATAACAGCACCACGTCCTTCCTTGACAAGAGGGTAAATTGTACAACCATTAGTTCACAATGTACTCAGGAACCCAGTCACGCAGCAACTGCTACACAAGTCTACTAATCCAGGGAACAATGTACTGGAACACTTGTGCCCTGATCTTGCAGTAAGTTTTCATTCAAAACGAGTTAAAGTGCATAACATTAAAAGGAACGAAACAAAAGCTTTTCCTTTTAAGACCTCCAGCGTTGTTTCACAGGCAACAAGGTAACTTTGATATGTGATCAGTGGTGCAAGTACCAATTGTTTTTCTGAAGCAACTAGGACCTTGCAATAATTAGATCTTGGCAAACATGATTATGGACGACCAGGATTTTCATGCAAGAGCTGTGGATTGGATTAGAATTCTAATCGAGGATAACGTGCAGATCAAGAATGCATAATCCAAGCAGTACCTGAATATTAAGCAATGCAACAAGTGCAGTTTTTTTTTTAAAAAGAGAATAAAAGTTATAAGACTACAAATTGGCAACGATGCCTTATCTGGTTGAGTTTAAATCCTAAGCACAATTTTCTTTGTCATCAAGAAAGCCATCACTGATGTTTATTTGAGGATGGTCTCAATAGATTCTACATGAAGCAACCCACAGTTTGCTGGCTTGGGAAAGGTCTCAACAATGCTTTTAGACAGACTGGTTTTGAAAGTGGATGCAAAACAAAATGGCGCCACTTGCTTGCAGATTTAATTGAACCCTCCAGATCTCTGCTCATGTCGCAAGGAATTGACAAGGTTTAGGGAACCTCTCACTTTAATCTGTTGCCTTTCAAATCCCTTCTCAATCAGAATAGGGAAGGGGAAATCAAAATCTCCGCACGTTAAACTAGGCCCCATTTGCCCTCTTCTCAAGTAAGAAAAACAAAACGTTAAAAAGTCTCCGAACAATCATCACCTGAAAAATTAAACAGAAATTGATGTCTCCAAAGGAAAAAAGACACAATTTTCAGATTTATTGTCAGAGTACATACATGACATCACTGACAGCCCCAAGATTCTTTGTCCTGCGGGCGAGGCAGAATTACCACTTATTGGTGGTGCAAAAAAACACCCACCGACTCAACGTACACACGTAAATAAATAAAGAAATGACAGAGAAGAAAATAATAAGAATCCTAACACAAGTTCCTGACTGAGTGTCGTTGAGGAGTCTGACGGTGGAGGAGGAGCAGCTGTTCCTGAACCCGGTGGTGCGATCCTTGTGGCACCGACACCTCTTTCCTGGTGGCAGCAGCGAGAGCAGAGTGTGTGCCGGGTGGTGCGGATCCTCGATGATCGCTGCTGCTCTCTGACGGCAGCGTTCCCCGTCGATGTATAGTGGGGAAGGTTTTGCCTGTGATGGCTGGGGCTCTGCCCAATACCTTTAGCAGGGCTTTATGCTCAGGGACATTGGTGTCCCCATACCAGAAACATGAAAGTCTTTAGATGCTATGATTTTAGTAAAAAATCAGTTGCTGGAGGAACTCAGCAGGTCTCACAGCATCCATTGATTGCAAAGATAATATAACATAACATAACAATTACAGCACGGAAACAGGCCATTAGGCCCTTCCAGTCCGCACCAAACACCAAACAACTGATGCTTTGAGCTGGAGCCTGAGACCTTCTCCGCAAGATCTGCCGAGTTCCTCCAGCATTCTTGTTTTTAAACTGAACTTTTTATCTCTCATTAAATTATTCATTTTGCAATTAAAATTAGTAGAGTGCTGACAAAACAGAGATACCAACAGCCAACATACAGGTGAAGTTACGAAGATCGATGTGCTCTACTTAATAACTGCCTTAATTCACAAACCTAACAAGCCAAATTCACTCCCTATTTCAACGGCAATATAATTTGTTCTAAAATAAGACTGCTACAATACTTGATTCAATATTTTTTGACATTCAACTGCGACCACAAAAGGGGAAAAAAGTTTTTTGATAGATATATTAAAAAGTTTTCCTTTCAATTCCCTCCAAAATAAATTTCAAATATTCCTTTTGTGGTTCAATCTTTGTTCTAGCTGCAACTCCTAAAGCCACAATGACTGGCACAGAATTAAATTCAGAATATTTTTAACGAAATCCGTTGTACTGCAGTCGCACAGGACAGCCTATAAACGAAATTAAAACACAAAAATCTACAAACACTGAGTATTTAGAGGTGGTTTGGGAGGAATTGTTAGAGCAGCTTGCACACACACATTTCAAAACAGAATTTTTGCAAGACTTTTGCAGAATGCTTCCCCCACCCCACCCCCACCCCCCTTAGAAAGAGCAACCAAGATGCAGAATACAGCTTGCCTGGGAGAGCATGCGATTTCTGCAGGCAGTCAGAACAGTTTTGCTCTCAGAGAGGGAGGGTGTGAAGCAGAGCGAGAGAGGAGACAGAAATCAGTTCCAGAGGGACAGGCTGGCAAACTTTGGAAGGCTGCCTGGTCAAAGGAGAAGACTGGAGGTCTGAAAGAAAGAGGATCACCTGGAGAACCCTGAAGGGGGCAAGTTTCATCAGCAAGACTGATTGAGAAGGAATCAGTTGCGGGTGTCCTGGAAAAGGAATCTCTCTCTGAAAACCAGCAAGAAACTTCCTGAGTGGTAACCATTTGCCTGTTAAGCACCAAAGACTGGTGAACTTTGTTAATGCTAACTTCTGTGCACAGAACAAGAATTGCCTGCAACCAGTGAGATTGGACTGTGATCCAAAGAACTTTTCTAATCTTACATATGCATTACATACACCTGCGCTTAGTATTAGAGGGGGGATTAAGTAGGTTAAGTAATGTTAAAGTTTAATTCTGTTTTCTTGTTCAAATATAATTAAAAGCTACTTTTGTTTAAATAACTGTTGTCGTGCATATCTATTCCTGCTGGTTTTTGGGGTCCTCTGGACTCCATAACAACACTGATTGTAGTTTACACAAAACTGCTGGAGAAACTCATGCAGTGTTCTTTACATAGCAAAGACAAAGAAAACCAACGTTTCTGGCTCGAGCCCTTCATCAAGGTACAGGCAGGCAGCTGAATAAATGGCCAGGGGTGGAGCAGGAGGACAGGTTCAGAACCATAGGCAAGAGGCCAGTGGTGGATAGGGGTGAGAGGGCACAAGAGGGAAAAGCCAAGGTGATGGGGGGTGGGGGGCAGGAAAGGGTTAGGTCTCTGAATGGAGAGGGAAGGATGTGGAATTGGAGGGTTGGGAAAGTCGGTGGGGGGGGGGGGGGGTGGTGGTGAGGTAGAGGGCTGGGGAGGCCAAGGAGTTGATGTGACAGGTAGGGGAGGTCTATAAAAGAAATGAGGATTGGAATAAATGTATTCAGAGAAATGTAGGAAGATAAATAAAAACTGAAATTTGGGGGCCTTTCAACAACATCTTTCCCCAAAAGGCTGTCCAAATTGATGCCAAATTAAGTTCTGTATTGAAAAATGCAATCTGAGAAATGGACGAATCGCAGACTCCCGAGAACCATGCGAGTCTGAGGAACCAGTTTGGGTTCCCACTCCTGATCAGTATCCCTCCACTGCTAAAGCATAAATGGAGAACAACTAAACCACGAGGACTCAATCACACTTAAACCCTATACACAGGAGAGCTTTTGAGTTTAAAGATGATCCCAGAATTGAAAAACACCCAAGCAGTTAATGGGTGCAAGGCAAGAGGAGAGAAAATTGACAAATTAGAACTTTCAAACTCAAGATGGAACATCACCTCCAATGCATCATACTTTCACCCAAAAACTAATGAAGCTTTGTTTAGAAATCACACAAAATAATTCAATAAATTTGAACCATTATCTGGTTCACTTGAACAATTTTGTGAACAATTAATCTTCTGAACAAATCCACAACAATTAAGACATTTTGCTTTGGAAATGAAGTGCACTCCAAGCCAAGACCAGTTTCTTATCGCTGCATGTTAACTTTTGCAAATATCTTTCCATAATTATATGCAGAATTTGAAAATCAAACGCTGAAGGAACTCAGCTGGTCTCGCAGGATAGATATATTACCAATATTTTGGGCCTGAGACCTTAAAAAAAAACATTGCATTTAAAGGTTGGGGAAAGAAATGGGAGGGGAAGGAGTACAGACCGATGGACAAAAGGTGTTAATTGGATACAAAAGAAAATTGATTTTGGCTCGGAAAGGAGACAGAGGGAGAGAGATAGCGGAGGATACGAGTTGTCTCAGTCTGGCAGTGCATGAGACCATAGACAGATATGTCAACAATGGGGCAGGGAATTGAAATTGGTGGCCACTGATATCGTAGCATACAGAGCCAAGGTGCTCAACGAGGTGATCTCCCCATCTGTGTCCAGTCTTTCCAACGTAGAGAAAACCACAACAGGAGCACTGGATGCAGAAGATTCACAACTGAAGTTTTGCTATACTTGGAAGGACTGTTTGGGGCCTCTCCTGCGGTCACAAGTGTAGGTGTCAAGAGGGCGAATGGTGGGGAGGGAGAAGTGGACAAGGGAGTCACGGTGGGACTCAGGGGATGGTTATTAATGGCTGTCTGGTACAAATTTGTTTTCTTTACTGATTTAAAATTTGCTGGAGCAAAATGAATGTACTAATCACTGTTCAATCTCCATGCAACAACCAATACTCCCTTTTGGGCATTTTGCCCTTGAAGTGTCTACCAGTGTTACAACACAGAAAATGCTGATCTGGTTTGGCAACATCTATGGCAAGAAGAAACAAAATCAACATTTCAGGTCTGAGATGCCTCATCAGATATCTGGCAATGAGACAAAGTTGGTTTTGAATTGAGATAAAAGGAGGAAGAATTGCTAGGAAAAAAGGGAACATCTGTGATAGGGAGAGACCAAATGATTAATATGAAAATTAGAGGCAGATTAGGTTTCTTTGTGTTCAGCCGGATTTACTGAACAAACCAAAGCCCTGCTATTAGCATAATTTTTTTTTTAAACCTCCATCCGTGTTAGCGTCAACCTAGCTGCCCAACAGTGATGAGTGGAGCTGCCAGAGACAAGAGTGCTCCATTCAAACTGCCTGCCATTTAGTAACTGTTTCCAATTAACTCACCTTCATATTGCATCACTCACACCATAGCAATACTTAGTTATGACCAGATTTATTCAATAAAGCATTGCAAGAAATCTCACAAGGTAAAAAAAAATGTACAATGATCAAGAGGTTATTCAGACTTGGCTGTAAATTTAAATTGAACAGAGAACACTTTTTCCACAAGTGCCATAATTTCACAACCAAACTAAGAATCTTGAAGATATCTACAGGTGTACCGTGGAGAGCATTCTGGCTGGTTGTATCACTGTTTGGTCCAGAGGTGCCAAGTCTCAGGACAAGAAAAAAAAACTTGACCTGCGACATCACAGGCACCAGTCTTCACTCCACATTGGACACCGGCAAGAGGCGATGCCTTAAGAAAGCAGCCTCCATCCTCAAGGACCCCCACCACCCAGGGCATGTCTTCTTCACTCTGCTACCATTGGGGGGGAAAAAGGTACAGGAGCCTGAAGATGAGCACCCAGCGGCACAAGGACCGCTTCTTCCCCTCTGCCAACAGAATGAACAATGAACCACAGACACTGCCTTCCTTTGACTTTTTCCTCTTCTTGCATTATTTTTTGAGGTGGTTTATATAAATGTTTGCACTGTGACACTGCCACAAAACCACAAATTTTGTGACATGTTCATGACAAAAAAAATTCTGATTTTGAATTACCAAAACCAATGTGTTTTCTTTCAAAGTGTTTAGATGCTAAAGGCAGATAACCGGGAGGGACCATTTCCCACCCACCCCCCCCTGCTGATGACAACAGCAACTAGTCCATTCTTTCACCCTGATGACTAGATGAGAGTAGACGCTTTCCCCTGAGGGGCAGGGGAGGTTGGAACAAGAGGGCACGAGTTAAGGGTAAGGTGGCAAAACCTTAAGAGGACGCTTCTTCACTCAGAGAGTGGCGGCAGAATGGAATGAGCTTCCAGAGGAGATAATTGCGGCAGGGCCCCTTCTGTCGTTTAAGAGAAGGTTGGATGTGTACATGGATGTAAAGTGGGGTGGGGGGGGGGGGGTTACGGGCGGAGAGGGGGAGGGGCGAGCCAGTGGAGTTGTTCAAGTGAACCGGCGCAGACTCGAAGGGCAGATATGGCCCGTTTCCGGGCGGTAAATGGTTATAACTATTCAGAAGAATTAAAAGACGCAAATGGTCAAAAAGTTGGGTGGTGAGGGATGTCTTCAGGTTTCTTTTCTTGCTTTACTTTTCTCGATTTCTTTTCTTTCATGCTTTTGCTCATTTCTTTCTTTTTCTCGGGGATTTGTTAAGGGGGTTGGGGTGTTTTCTACCATCATGTATAATGGACACGACATTAATATTTGATTATTATATTTGGCTAAGATTACATGTATGGACAAAATTTTCAAAAATGATTTAGATTAAGTGGAAGAAAGCCACATGGCATGAATTACAGCATCCTCCTCCTCTTCATTTAAAAAAAGTCTTCTTTCTGTACCTGTGTGATTTCTAAAATGCACTGCAGCTATATACAATTCCAATGCAAAAAGAAACACTCATGAACTAGCATCAGTTTTCATGGACTAAATCACAACCCACAATCTCTGGTTAAACTCAAGTAAATAATTCACAATAATACACCATTAAAAAAACTGCCAGGCAGTTTACTTTTGACTATTTAACAAATGCTTGGTTCTCAGAGGTTTGACATTGACCAGGGATTTACGTTTAAATGATCTGCCATTGGAGCCGTGTTTACACCTGCTGAGGCCTTAAGCTGCACTATTTCCCAACACCCATTCCGATTTCAGATTTATTGTCAGAGTACAAACATGACATCACGTACAACCTTGAGGTTCCTTTTTCCTGCAGGCGAGGCAGAATTGATAGTGTTAAGAAAAAACTGTGCACGGCATAAACAACATGTAAACAAAACTAAACAGATAACCAATGTAAACAAACTGACTGTGCAATACAGGGAGTACAAAAGAAAATCAATAAAGTGCACGAGTCCTTAAATGAGTCTCTGATTGAGCTTGTCGTTGAGGAGTCTGACGGTGGAGGGGCAGCAGCTGTTCTTGAACCTGGGGGTGCGAGTCTTGTGGCACCGATACCTCTTTCCCGATGGCAGAGTTCACGTGATGTGGATCCTTGATGATCGCTGCTGCTCTCCGATGGCAGCATTCCCTGTAAATGTTCTCGATGGTGGGGAGGGTTTTGCCTGTGATGTCCTGGGCTGTGCCCACTACCTTTTGCAGGGCTTTACACTCAGGGGTATTGGTGTCCCCCATACCAGACCGTGATGCAGCCGGTCAGCACACTTTCCACCACACCTCTGTAGAAATTTGCCAGGGTTTCTGCATCATGTCGAATCTTCGCAGGTAGTAGAGGCGCTGATATGCATTCTTCACAATGCCATTGATGAGTTGACTCCCTAAAACCTAAGTTTGCTCACCCTCTCTACCTCTGATCTCCAAATGATCACTGGATTGTATACCTCTGGTTTTCCCTTCCTGGTCAACAATCAGCTCCTTAGTTTTGGTGACATTGAGTGCGAAGTTGTTGTTGGTGCACCATTCGGCCAAGTTTTCAACCTCCATCCTGCACGCTGACTCATCCCCTTCCTTTATACAACCCACTACTATCAACAAATTTGTAGATAGTGTTATTGTCGTACTGAGCTACACAGTCATAGGTATAAAGTGCAGGAGGTTAAGAACACAGCCCTGTGGTGCTCTCGTACTGATAGATGTTGCGGAGGAGAAGTTCTTGGAGGTGAGGAAATTCATGATCCAATTACACAATGGGCTGTTAACTCCCAGGTCTTGGAATTTGCTGATCGTCCATTCCTCTGACCAAACAAAACCCTTTTCTTCTCCTTTACAATGCTCTAAAACTCATCTGTCTAAGCTTTCAGTTCCTTACCATAATTTTAGAACTGCAAAGGTCCTTAGGCCCACAAGGTTATGCCGACCAATAGATACCAACAAAAAAACTAAACCCTCCCTACCTCATAACCCTTTATTTTTCTTTCATCCATGTGCCTGAGTAAAGACCCTTTCACACTTGTATCCCACTAAATCGGCCGTCAGTGTCTCAGGATAGAAATGACATTTTTGCTATTCACACTTCACTACTCTTAACTGGGACTCTGCACACATTCACACTTGCAAGGAGCCATACCTAATGTTAGGACTGTTCTACCTTCTACTGGTGATGTCATGATGCATCAAGCGATGGTGGACCTGCCCTAAATCCTGATCAACATATTATGATATTATATTTGAAGAAAATTAATCATGCCTAATTATAACACAATTAAGTTTTATGTACAACACAGTACGAGTGCTTCAGCCTCTGTTTTTGTGTCAACCTATAAGCCTTCACAAGGGGCCGTGAGAATGTGCTAGCAATAGCGGACAATTTTTAAATAGTGTGGAAAAGTTGGTAGTGCGATCGCAAAATTCCGTGTGGTAGAGAAAGGGCTGTATGCACGAAGCACTCATGGAGGAGGTTCTCTGCTGCACAGCATTCTGGGAAGTCAGATCCACCATTGCTTCCCCCCCCCCATTGTTTATAAATTGTGTGCTACAGTGCTATCAACTTTCCCGCGCTGTTTAAAAATTGTCTGCTATTGCTATTTATTTCCTCCCTCTCTCTCCCATTGTGACTTTCCCACAGCAAAGTTTATACCTTCATTTTAATCTTTTTTTCCTTCACATTCCTGCCCTCATGCAGAAAATTGGGTCATTTCTATCCCAAAACACAATTGCCTATTTTACACTTGCCTGATATCAATGCTGGCGTCTGCAGACACACGGGATTGTACTAGGGGTCAAGGTAGACTATCCCTGATACGAGATGACATCATCTCACGCTGGTGTCAAGAAGGTTTTGCTTTCTCACTAGACCCTTTTTAGGCCTATTGTTTGTTAATTCCTGGGACCACTTGCAAGTGTGAAAGGGGCTTAAGAGTCTTTTAAAGACTCCTATTGTTCCAGCTTCTACCTCCACCCCTGGAAATGCATTCCAGGCACCCACTTAAAACTTACTCCTGACTTCTCCCCTAAACTTTCCTTCCTTCGCTTTGTACAGTACTCTGATGTTTGCTACTCCCATCTCTCATGATCCTGTAGATCTCTATTAAGTCACCCCCTCATCCTTTCCTCCAAAGAGAAAAAGTCCCAGTTTTGCTAATTTTGCCTAATAAGACACATTTTCCAATTCAGGCAACGTCCTGATAAATCACTTTTGCACCCTCTCCAGAACTTCCATAATGAGGAGAGAACTATTTGGGGCTGCTTATTGCAGGCAAAATGGTTACTACAATTACTTTATAACATGAACTACATTTCCAGAAGGTTTTTTTTATATAAATGAGTTTTTGCGGGAACTCAGCAGGTCCACGGGTAGAAATGGTCAGACAACGTTTCGGATTGGGACCCTTTATCAATACTGCTTTTAGAAAGTCTGAGCTCATGGAGAGAGACTACACAATTGAACTTCTTCTAATAGAAGTTAAGGATGCCAGTGTTTGCTTTAGAAAGTCAAAATGATGTCTTGGAACCTATTCATCTGATTTACTTTGCCAAATTAAATTACTGCAGGAGGTGGTGTGGTTGAATGCATTTATAATTATTCTAACTGGGACCATCGGAGGGTTTGTGAAAGGTTTAATGTGAACATTAGGTCTCCATTAAATCAAAGCTAGACTTCAGTATACGTATCATATTTTGTGGTGTCTGGGTGGTCACGTTACTTCAAATAGCTCCACGCCTGTCACCTGCAACAGATCTCACTCAATAATCACTGCTGTTATAATGTTGATAAGCCATTAGCATTAATCTCTCTACAGCTGCACACAGCTGTGCCTTTGATGTGCCCTTCTCCAGTAAGATTTAAAAGTTAAAAGCTTTCAAATGTTCCAAAAAAAAAAAAATGAAGAAACATTAGACAAACTCCAAAGTATTTTTAAATTCATCCACAAGGATGGCCCTTGGATACCACCCTTCTGAACACAATTCACCCGAACCCACCATCCAGCTGCAATAATCAGAAGGATTTGTACTACCTCACCTACTCAGTGTGGTTGAAGTCTGGAACCCATTCCCTGAGGCGATTGGTGGAGGCAGGAGGCCATATCACGCCAGCCCTCCGCCTGGCCAGCTCCAAGCGCGGATCAAAAACTTAAACTCATCTTACAGACAGCAGCCTCGTAGCGCCTTCTGGATCCGCTCGAGGTGCTGTCACTCGTCATAAATATGTGGCAAACCAATACCCATAATCCCCTACTCATGAAATTGCTGTGTTTCCCAGAATAGTTCCAGCTACGTGGGGGATTATGGGTAGGGAAGACAGCAATTGCTCCGCCGCGATTTGAGCTGCAGAGAGCGGCCTCAAAGGCCAAAGTGGCCCGGTGAGGCTGTCAAAGTTTGCACCAGCCAACCCCCAACGGTTCCCTTCGGCCCCTGCCTTGGAGGGAGAGGGGAGAATGGGGAGACGGGTCGTGGGCTGACAGTATCATCACCCCGCCCCTAACTAGCCGCTTGCAGCGGCTGTACATTCAGGTCAGGTGGCAGAGCAGTGCGTTCTGCCAATTATCCTCCCCAGAAAATGGGTGGAATCAGTGCCCCGGAGCCTGCCACAGCACATTCAGAGAGGCAAGTCTTTAGGCGCAAGGGCGAAGAACTCTGCCTTTATTATAGGTGGGTGTTTTCCTTGCTTGAAAGGGCCTCGAGACTTTCACAACATACAAGTACAGTAAAAAAAAAACCAGTACCTGGCAGTTACGGGGATTGGTATTTGCTGGAGCGAGTTTTCTGGTTGCTTGAGACTCACTCTTACACCTGCATTAAGAATAAACAGTTTAAAAGACAAAAGACAGTGCAAAATGTAAAGTAATTTTAAAGGGGAAAAAACTGTATTGTAGTTATTATGTAAAGTTCACTTTTATCAGGCAATTCCCGTAACTTACAAAATTAAAATTCGAGCCCCAGTTGATGGCGCTGTAACGGTGTTGCGCTATCCATGCTACCATCATAATTATCCCCCTCCCCAGTTTACGGAAATATGCTTCATAATATGCTAATAAAAAGTTGCAAAACATGGATAAGGAGACACAAAAGCCCCATTTACACAGGCACTTTAACCCAGTAATTATCCACCAATTTACCCGTTAACATGCCAGTGTGCATGTTCACCAACCTGCATGCAAGTGTCAGATCGCCTTGGGGATGAACCACCTAAGGAGGGTGTATTATTGTCAATGTGTTTTGAATTGGGGTACTGGTTAGCCCAGTGTGAGAGGGACGGGGGTATCCACCACTGGAGGATAGGTGCCCTTTGCTCTGAGATGGCGGATGGGGAGTGTGAAAGGGGACAGAGAACCGTTTAACATTGGTCCAGTGTGAATGGCAAAAACACTATTTTGAACCTGTTTGTTTAACCGCCAATTTACTGGTTAACCAATCTGAAAAGGGCTTAAGAGAGACACCCCAATGGCAAATGGCATCAACCAGCTCTACAGCCTGGCCGAAGCCATTTTATTCAAACAACTTTATTCAAACAGCTGCTACGAGCAAAGCATGACAATGAGACACTGTTGGCCAAATTATTTGCTCCCACCTTCACCAAATGTTTGTGTAATAGTTCAGAGAATATTTACAATTCTAAACTTCTATTTATTCAATTCCATTTTTATTTATTTTTCCTCTTTTTTGCCAGTTGCTGAAGGTTGCCCTTTGCTTGAATTCCAGATAACAAGGGTTTTACTGTATCTCATTGAATCGCCAAGGTATAAATGCTAAGGGCCAAGTATTGGAAATTGATAGGTACTCGATGGTCAACCTATGCGGTACTAGTCTATAACTTTAATTCATGCGCATGGCTTGTCACCATTATTCTGCCATTACTGAATTGGAGAAATATGTTAAATATAACCCTAACAATTGCAGCACGGAAACAGGCCTTTCAAGTCCGCACCAAACTAAGTACTCTCCTCTAGTCCTATCTACCTGCACCCTGCCCATAACCCTCCATTCCCCTCCCAATCATATACCTATCCAATTTTTACTTAAGTGACAAAATTGACCCTGCCGCCACTACTTCTCCCAGAAGCTCATTCCACACAGCCACCACCCTCTGAATAAAGAAGTTCCCCCTCATGTTACTTCTAAACTTTTGCCCCTTAATTCTCAATCTCTCATTTCAATCTCTCCTACTCTCAATGGAAAAAGCCTATACCTCTCAATCTTAGACAAGTCTATCAAATCCCCTCTCAACCTTCATTGCTCCAAAAAATAAAGACCTAATTTGCACCAGGTTAGAGAAAGCATACAGATCATAGAGAGCATTGAAAACAACACCTCATCTTGTGACTGGGCACCCTCCAACAGGATGACATTAACATCGACCTCTAGTTTCTGTTAAACACTACCCCCCCCCCCCCCCCATCATCTTCCCATGCTGCCTTCCCCCAGCTCTCTCTCTCTCTCTCTCTCTCCTTGAACTCCTTTCATAGTCCAAATCAATTCTCACCTCTCCATTTATTATATTCAATTAACACCTTTTGTTGGTTTGGACTCCTCCCCCAACTATTTTTCAGTTTCTTTATTCCAAGGCCGCTTTATTCTTTGCTTATACCTTGAAGGACTCAGGCCCAAAACATCAGTAATATATAGCTATTCCCAGTAACAGAAATTTTGACCAGGGATGTCCAAACTTTTGCATACCACTGTAAATGGGTCAGAACCACATCAAGGGCCAAAGGGCCTGTATTGCACTGTAATGTTCTATGTTTACCTCCTATGGACCCTGCAAGACTGGCCAAGTCTTTTTTAAAGAAAGACCCTCAGGTTCTAACTTCTCCCATAAACTTGGATGGAAATTTCTCACTGCAATTCCAGCTGGAGCCCAAATTTTCACTGAAGGCAGCCACTAGAAGGCTCTTTGGAAATGAAAACTATGGAAAACAGTTGAATTAGGTTGTTTTAGGAAATCAGCATCAACCCCAGGATTGAGAATCAAGAATCAAACTCCAATTTGATGCTGACCAGCCTGCTTCAGAAATAAAGAAACATTTGTGATTGATACATATCCACTTGAGCTTAATAGCCTCTCCTTTAATCTGTTTGGAATTGGGTTGGGGAAAAATTAGCACAGAACCACATCATTGTTTTTGTGCAAATACAAAGCTAGCCAAGTTCTCTGATATGAAAATGTTGGCCTCAACTAAACCATGCAAAGGCCTTCAAAATTACAATCATTTTCTTGGAAAAATAATCTAATGGAAAAGATTTCATAGACAAAATTGATACCAAGACAGCTACCATTTTACATTACTTTGAGCAATTTCATTTTTATTATACAGTCACCCAAGTCCTACAATCTACTGCACAACTTGAATGAAGGAAGTTTAGCATTATGTGATAGCATCTCCCATAAATTCCTTGAGAAGGTTGCACCTTGCTTTAGTGCATCCCACAGTGTATATTCCTGGACTTGGTTACAGCCTCTCACTACTGCCGGAAAACTGGTTTGCATAGACTACGGGGTCTCTCGCACAGAACCGTTGATCTTAGTAGAAACTGACAAGGTCTTTGAAACCCCTACAAAACAGAGTCCGGTGTTATCAAACTGTTGGAAATAAACTGGCTCAAGCTCCAAAGCATGGCTCAGACCACAGCAGACAGGTGTGAAATACGGCAGTCCGACACCATAATTTAAGTAAAAAATCTAATGCTGGAGAAACTCAGCTGATCAAATAGCGTAAAACACGGAGATCTGCAGACACCATTGTTGAAGTAAAAAGTACAGTTTGACCTGCTGAGTTTCTCCAGCATTGTGTAAACAGGTGAAAGTTTTAAGACCCACTTCATACCTCAACTGTACTAGTTGTTCCTTTGTTTTGAATGAGGCCTCAAACTTTTAGCTAGGTTAGAGATTATACAGAGGGTGAAGGAATTTCTCATTTGGAACAGAAATTTGAAATGGAATTTTATTTTCTACACCTCGGAAGGAATACCCAGGCTGGAAGTACAGATTCCACTGATAATTATTAAAATGTACAGGAGTTTTAAGACAACAGGAGATTTGATGACAGCTTGCATGACAGGATTAACAGGGTAAGGAATTTAAATGGTTTAAAGGCCATTCCATTTACAGCCATTCCCCAACATACATCGGAGTTCCATTCTGACCATCCGGTCGGATCTCAAAATTAATGCAAGTCATCTATCTACATGTACACATTCTTTTTATCCTACTCAATACTGTATATAAAAGCACTTGTACTTGGCCGTAGGTCATCATTGTCTTCACCTCAGGGGTTGAGGGGCACAAATCGGTTTGAAGAATATGCATAATTTGTTTGGATTGTTTACTTTTTTCTGCATAGATTTGACAATAGGAATTTAAAGCTTGCTGAATTTCACGATCAACCTCGCCGAATCTTTTGACACTGGTCCATCCTTTCCAAATCGACAAGCACTTTATGTACTTGTGAAAACATATTTGCCGACCCCTTTTACAATGAACTTCTTCTGTAGCTATTTCTTCCTCTGCAACTCTTATTTCCACCAACTTTTCATTGGTCAATTCCTTCAATTCAAAATCCACGTCGACTTCTAATTCAAAGAGTTTTTGTGGGTTTCAGATTTTTCTCTCTAATTTCATCAAAGACATCTTAAACACGAGAGTGAGAATGGAGAGAGTTGCTGGGACGTACACAATGCCGGGATATTGTCTGACGGTCACTATCGTAGCACTGGTGGACATAAATTTATATATTTACATACTGTATATTTTGGTGTACCAGTCGACCGGCAGATAGGTTGACCCCCCACCCCCCACTTTTTTTATTCAAAGCCTAATTTTAATGGTTTTATGATATATCCAGTATACAAGTTGACCCCATTTTCTGGCTGTCCAGGCCTCTCAGCAACAACCCAAAAAATGTTTAAAACACCCCAATCACCAAGAAACAAAGCTGTAAATTATCGTAAGTTAAAAAAGAAACAGTTTTTTAAAAAAAAACACCTTGGCCTACGCGGCAGGAGCAGCGATCTCAGGCTCTATACAGTAATTGTTTAATGTCTTGGGTGGGTTATGACGGCGCCTGGCAGAGGGGCGATGTCAGGGAACAGCAGTGCTGGCAGTGGGGAGGGGTTTTTAGGTTTGAGAAAAACGCCGAATTTGTGATTCCAAGGTTGACTTAAACACCAAATCGGCATCAGTTTTTAAACACGAATTTAAGGTCTCAAAAGTATATATGGCATATGTCAACCCCCATTTTTTGTGCTTTTTTTTGAGGATTTTACGACTACTTGTACGCCCAAAATGTACATTATATATTTTTTAATGTATACAGTTTTTTTTTCCGGTCGTATGTTGAGATGGCTATAAGTCGCATAGGTTGTAAGTAGAGAAGCTGTACCAATGACGTTATTCACTAACCATCAGAGTCTCTTATATTCATTAAACAATATTTATTTCTCCATATATATATATATGAACACTTATCCTGCATATGTATTGTTTGTCTTTATGTGTGTAATGTCTGGTTGCATGTCTGTGCGTTTTGCACCAAGGACAGGAAAACGCTGTTTCGTCAGGTTGGACTTGTGCAATCAAATGACAATAAACTTGAATGCACTGGCCAATAAGAGTTCAGAATCTTCAAGTGATTTGAAACATCAAGATTTACAATACTATTACCGGGGTCTGCTCTCTTTTGGAGTCAGGAGTGTAGCTAGATGAATGATTTGGTTCTGTGTTTTCCCCACCCTACAGAGATAACAATACTGGTCAGTACACCAGCTGCATATTATGATCTAATTTGGACAAGTCGCTAGGAGTTTACAACTCCCTCTATAAATGATCTGTGCTGTTTTAGCCAGTTGGACTCTAGCAACAATTGTTGTACACATTGTGGGCCCTCAGAGAACAATTACAGCACAGAAACAGGCCACCTCAGCCCCTGTAGTCTGTGCTGAACCAGTTTTTCTTGCCTAGTCCTACTGACCTGCAGTCAGTCCATGGCCCTCCCTCCATTCCTCTCCCATCCGTATACCTGTCCAAATTTCCCTTAAATGTCAAAATCGAGTTCGCATCTACCACTTCAGCTGGAAGCTTGTTCCACACTTCCACCACTGAGTGAAGTTTCCCCTTCACGTTCCCTCTAAATTTTTCCCATTTCACCCTTAACTCATGTCCTCTTGTTTGAGTCTCACCCACCCCCAAATCGAAAAAAGTCTATCTACATTTACTCTGTCTATCCCCCTTATAATTTTAAATACCTTTATCAAATCACCCCTCATTCTTCTACACTCCAGGGAATAAAGTCTTAACCTGTTCAACCTTTCCCTGAAACTCAGTCGCTGAAGGCCAGGCAACATCCTAGTAAATCTTCTCTATCTTATTCATATCTTTCCTGAAGTTAGGCACCCAAAACTGCAGACAATATTCCAAATTTGACCTCACCAATGTCTTGTACAACTTTAAGATAACATACTCAATACTTTGATTTATGTAGGCCAATATGTCAAAAGCTTTCTTTATAACCCTATCAACTTTCAGGAAATCGTGCATCCCTCTGTTCTACCTCACTCCTCAATGCCCTACCATTTACTGCGTTTGTCCTTCCAAAATGCAACACCTCACACTTGTCTGCATTAAATTCCATCTACCATTTTTCACCCCACTGACAGCTTTGAAAACCTTCTTTGCTGTTGACAACACCTCCAATCTTACTTGTAACTTCCTACTTGTAACAGAGGAGTTCCATGATCCCACATTTAAATTAATTAATAGAAGGCTGGAGAAAAATCTTTTCACTTTGAGAGTAATGGGTATCTGAAATTGGCTGTTTGAAATAGGCAAAATCCTCTTCCCCACAGCCATCAGGCTCCTGATTGAACCCCACAACGGTGCTATTATGCTGCCCTCGATGCTAATTGGTCTCCCCTCCCCACACAGATTTTAAAAAGGCTTCAGCGCCAGAATTGATGCAGAAGGTAGCGCTGCCGTTGGTGCAGACCCAGAGAGTGAAGACATGCTCTTCTGCAGGGTTCCACCACCAGTCCGACTGCTGATGGCTCCGTCAAGGTTGAAAACGGCCTGCTAAAGGAGACGTCAGTGGTTTACTTTTAAACCCTGTGACCGTGGGGTCTGGGCCCACAATGGCATTGCTTGTGATCAGCAGTAGCCACAAGGGGTTGAAGACTCTAGGGAAATGATGGACTGGCACATCCTAGTAAATGTCATATTAGAGCTGGTACACGAGGAGGATTCTCTCCGAGCACACTTGTAGGTTAATACGTCAAAGCCATGTAAAATAGAAGGAAAAGAGCTGATTAAATTCCTTTATTGCCATGTCATGGTTGGCCTACTGGTTAGCACAACATTGTTACAGCGCCAGTGATCGGGACTAGGGTTTGAATCCCGCGCTGTTTCCCTCACCATTTTCTGGCTGTTTCAAACTGTAGAAGGCAACCAGAGAAAAGACACAGACATGGGGAAACAGCACGGGATTCAAACCCTAGTCCCGATCACAGGCGCTGGCGCTGTAACAATGTTGTGCTAACCAGTAGGCCAACCATGACATGGCAATAAAGGAATTTAATCAGCTCTTTTCCTTCTATTTTACATGGCTTTGACGTATTAACCTACAAGTGTGCTCGGAGAGAATCCTCCTCGTGTACCAGCTCTAATATGACAAATGAACTAAAACAACATAGCATAACCTTACAGGGGTATAGGCCAAGAGCTGATGTATAGGATTTAGCTCTGGATGATTGTGACATGATAGCAGATACAACCTTTCTACAATCAGAATATTAGATGGCAAAACAAAAGAAAGTAGTATTTTATATCTCTTGAACTCAACTTCAACACTTCTAACAATAAACAAAAGATTGCACTGTGGTCCAACTAAAATGTTGCAGCCCACATTGTTGAATCTGGTAACAGCCGTTCAGCAAAGCAAGATCAAACCAATTTGTGTCACCCTCAGGTTACAATGTCTAGCCATGCCTAATGCACTTCCAGCTCCTTCACACCACATTTTAGCTTCAGCTTGCTAATACATTTCAACTGTATGCTATAAATGGCACATACACTCAAGTATTTGTGCTTAATGTTCAAACACACAAAAAAAACAATTTCAGTGATTGTGAATCAATTGTATAGTGTTCCTATCCAGCTTTTCACAGTTGATTGACGATTTCTTTGTAACATATTTATCTCACAATCTTTATAGTTTCCAAAAGCACGTTTAAAACAGTGAAAAGTAAAAATGAACGGTGCGTTGCAAAGTACACAAAAATCACCTTGTGTCATCCCATGCTCAAAATATATACAATCTCACCATGCTTGGAAGTTGCTGCTTGAAAGTGATACATGCAGTAGAAAACATTTAAAAGAGCAAGCGTTCTAGCAGAAGGTTCTCTCTCTTATTCGAGTGCTGTTTATATTTAGTAAAAATTGTTTTGGGTTCCAACTGCCAAAGTTAGCAATATAGGAATGAGAGGAATCCCTTCAACCCATCCAATTCCCATATGGGAAAAGTTATGCTCCGGAACTATGAAAAATAATAAACACGAGGTTACGCATGATACAATATAATTGATTACACAGGCTATATATCACGCCCCAAAAGTTAAATAAATGGGATCCAACATTATCAGATAGATGTTTTCGCTGTAAGAAGGAAACGGGAACAACAGTACATGCAATTTGGGCATGTGAGAAAGTGAAAAAGTTTTGGAAAGATCTAAATCAGGTATTAAATAAAATCACAAAAAGCAACATGTCAAAAAATCTCTGGATTTACGTAGTAAAGAATTAGGCCTCAAACTGGATGAGGTGCAAAAAAGATTTATTTTGATAGCCTTAGCAGTAGCAAAAAAATGTATAATGTCAACTTGGAAATCAGAAGAGAGCCTGAGAGTACAGCAATGGTACATGGAAATGAATAAATGTATTCCATTGGAAAAAAATAACATAATTTTAAAAAGTCACATTATTTGAACAAATTTGGGAACCGTACATGGAACATAACAGAGAGGACCTACCGCAGACCTCCACCCCCTAAAATGATAAAATGAGAAGACTACAAAATGACTTGACCCAGTGTGTAAAAGTAGATGACACAATTTTCTTGTTTATTTTCATTGTGTGACGACATTGTTTAATGGTTTTATTGTATTGTATATGTTGAACGTTTAGTGGATTTGGAGGAGGGAGGGAAGGTAGGGGGAAAAAAAAGAGGGGGAAAAAAAGGGGGGGAATGCCACTGTGTATTTTCAAGAGGGAAATGTATATTATGGTTCATAGTGTGAAAAATAAAAAAATTTTAAAAACCCATCCAATTTCCTTGCCAACACATCTGTTCATTGTCTTGTGCACTGCCACACTGAGGCAAATTGGAGGAACATCTTGTATTCCATCTGGGCACCCGCCAACCAGTTGGCATAAACATCGACTTCTCTCATTTCCATCATCTTCTCTCCCTCCCCATCTTTCCCCATGTCCCCTTTCCTCTGTGTGTGTCTCTCTCTCTCCTTTTACAGAATTAGAAACCACCCCTCTCACAAAATCAGTTCCCACCTTTCCCTTCTCCTGTTGTCCTATCATATCCAATTAATACCTTTTGTCTATTTGTCTCCTACAGCCTTTTAATTCTGGCATCAGCTTGCATTTTACTCATACCTTGAAGAAGGACTCAAGCCCAAAACATTGGTTATATATCTTTACCTCCTATAGGACCTGCTGAGTTCCTCCAGCATTTTTTTCCCCCCAAACTACAAGGACAGAATCTGCAGACTTTTGGGTTTCAACCCCCTCAAGATCAACTTTTATGTTTTATATGTTAAGACTCTCTTCCTTTTTATTTACCCATTTAACCCATTAACATTAACAAATTTCATGACCTTGCTCACCTCAATAAAAAGTATTCAATTCCCCTCATTCTGCCCTGCAAGTCTCCTATAATTCCAATAATATTTCATGTGCCAGTACAAATCTCCTCCAGCAAATCAAATAAAAAAAAGTACATTAAAATACAAATAAATAGTACTGCCATATTTATAACTATATTGATATGGATGAAAACCCTCCAAGTGACGTTTAAAAATATAACACTACTTCCCTCCATTTTACGGGTTGTGACCATAGTCACAAAAATCACACATAATCCCGCAGCACTCCCCACTTCTTCCAACTCCCTTAATACACAAATTTTAATTAATTAACCATGTTTAAAATACCTTCCCGGAAATCAAAAGAGAAGGAAGGAGAGAAAAAAGAGAATAATTATTATTTCTTCCATCTTAGAAAAATAATAGTTCATTCAACAAAGATACAGTTTCTTCTTGGAGTTGCACGCTAGGGAGACTGAGCAAATTCTTACACTTGGGAAAAAGTGGAAAAGAATCTATTTTGGTCTCCAAGCACAAAAAAAATCATAAAAGTTGCAGGATATTGAAGAGAAAATTTATAACCTTTATCAAAAAGAACTTTCTGAGCTGGATTGAATTCTTTTCCTCTCTTCAATAAATCTTCACTCGGATGAGGATAGAATAAAATTCTCTCTTTCCCATTATAAAGGGCCTTGCCATTCCCTTGCCCCTCTCCCAAGATTTATACCTTCTCTCTGTTTTGATAACGCAGGAATTTAATTAATATAGAACACGGTTCTTGATTTGGAAGAGGCCTTGGTCTCAGAGCCCTAATGTGCTCTTTCGATTTCAATTAAATTTTCAGTTTTGCTCTCCCAAAACTTCAGGAATCCACAATGAGATCACGGTTGATCATTAACTCACTCTCTCCTCACCTTTTCCCGTATCCACAGTCCTATCAAATCTATATTTAATCGATCTGGGATTAGAGAGGGCAGAGGGCAAGAAGGGCTCTTGAAGGGTCTCAAGTGGTCGTATTGGAGGTTCGTATCTGGAGCTTGGATTGCCAATGGATCAAACAGCAATCCATGTGACTGCAGAGGCTGTGGGAGCACTGGCGGCTTCAGTGATTCTGAAGGGACTTTCAATGGCTGCTCTTTCTCTCATATTGTAAGAATCATAGATTATTTGCCTTACGGCAGCCAGAAGTCAATTAAATGTAATGTTACATATTTTATACTCGTACAAAGACAATAAAGGAATCCAGAATTTAAAATTAACAATTAGCTAAGCGCCAACATTTGCAGAAAGTTCAAAATTTCCATCTCCATGAAAGACATGGCTTTAAATTCCAAAGCACAATCCCATAGATTGTGACCTCATTAACCAGTGGAAGGAGGGTAGATGCTGGATTATTATTTTGGATACTATGTTCAAATCAGTTTGGTCAAATATTAACGTGCTTCAGAAGTTTAGAAATAGCAGTTGACATTCATCTGGATCAATTTAGAACTGTGTCCACATGAAAGTAAAAGCATTTTAGAAGATAAAGATTGGGTTAACCTGTGAGTAGCCTGAAAATACAAGGATAACAGCAGGGCGAATTCTTGCCAATTTCATCATGAACGAGGGATGGGCAATTACAGTTCAAAAAAAGTTCTTAAAACTGGTTATTAAGCATTACATTATAATTATGTCTGCCTGTCCCGCATCGGACTTGTCAGCCACAAACGAGCCTGCAGCTGACGTGGACCTTTTACCCCCTCCATAAATCTTCGTCCGCGAAGCCAAGCCAAAGAAGAAAGAAAAATAATTATGTGAGGTCAACAATGCAGTCATCAAGGTGTTGTTCCGTTCCCTTTACCAACATCAATTCTGCAATTTTTCTTCCCCAGAAAAATTTAAAAATTGACTCTTTGTGGTTAACCAGCTTATATTCAGTAGAAACCATCTAATAGTCCAAATAAAAAGCTGGAGAAACTCAGCTGGTCAAACAGTGTCCTTTATATAGCAAAGGTAAAAATGCATAACCTACGCTTTGGGCTTGAGCCCTTCATCAAGGTCTGGAAAAAAGTCAGTAAGTGTCTGAACAAAAGCATGGGGGCAGGGAGGAAGGTAGGTGATAGGTGGAGAAGGGAGAGATAGGACAGCAGCAATCAAGGGGAGGAGGGATGAGTTTTCCCCATCCCTTCAGCCAGCCATCCCTCCTCCCCTTGATCGCTGCTGGCCCCTCCCTTCTCCACCTACCACCTCCTGCCTTTGCTCCTCCCCTCGGCTTTTGTTCAGACACCTGCTGACATTCTTACAGACTTTGATGAAGGGCTCAAGCCCAAAGCATTAGTTGTGCATTTTTACCTTTGCTATATAAAGGACACTGTTTGATCAGCTGAGTTTCTCCAGCCTTGTGTGTTTTCACTTCAACCACAATGTCTAGAGATTTTCATGATTTACATGAAACCATTCAATAACTCCCAACTAAAGATTCATTCAAGAAACTATTCAATTACTGTCAGGTCACATCCCCACCTTAGTACACATTTTCTCCCACTGTGTTGCATGGTAACACTGGCCAACAACTTTCAGTGATGGAGGAAAAGGTTCCAAGCTGTTGGATCCATAAGAAATGGGTTGAGTCACTCAGGCAATCTAAATGTTTGTCAAAGACAGATTCAAAGGAACTCCCCTGAGGAAGGGAGAGATTAAGGGGTTTAGGCAGCTTTGGCCTCAGTATTCAAAAGCATACCAAGGGGAAGGGATTAATTTGTTTGAAGAACACTGGTCTTTCCAACTTTTCTTTCTTTCCTCAACTATCTGAGGGACCAATTGCTCATCAGTCGGAGTAGATGGATGTTGGGAAAGACAAAGATCGCCATTATCAGAAAGTGCACATTAGAAGCGTCAGTGAGAAGGAAACTTTCGGCTAGGGAAATGGGAAACCTGAGAACACCAGTTGATGGAGGCAAAGGATTCAAGAGAATAGAGAGAACATGCATAATAGATGCAAGCTAAAGTTACTGCAGAACTATGGTTTTAAAACTGGCAGTTTAAAAAAAAACAAAAGGGGTGGGGGAAAGAGGGAGGGGGCAGCAGCTACATTTGTGCCAAAGGAATATCTACAGAGTTCTTCTGTCAACAGGCATTGAAGGCTGAAGCTGAGGGGAAGCCCTCAAACAACAGAGGAGGGAGTTATGACAAGGTGCCACAGTGGTGGCAATGTTGTAGTTAGGGAGTGTATATAACAATGAACAATTCTGGGAATGTATGGATACAACAAAGGATGTAGAGAGGCTTTGAATGGGGTATTTTTGTAAATAATTTAGTGGGTTTTTTTGGGGGGGGGGTGGGAGTTTGAAATTGTCAAATTAAATATTGTCATAGTTTTTTTGTTTAACATACAAAGATGAAAGATTAGATGCTTCTTCAAACTTGCATTCAATTAACGAGGGAAGCCAAGCACAGAGGTCAGAGTGCAAGTTGGGCACAGGCAGTTCAGGATAACCCTCAGTCCCCAATCTGCAGAATCATAATCAGGTCGGTCACAACATTCGTGCTTTGCGGCAACGGTATTGTGCATTACAGGGGCACAAGTTATAAAATGCATTCCCATAAATACTTTATTTAAATTTAAGTTAGTCCAAAAGAAGAGAGGAAGTGTCTGTGGTTCTTTGTCCATTCAGGAATCTGATGTTGGGAGGGGAAGAAGCCGTTTTTGTACCACTGGGTCTTCAGGCTCCCGTTCCTCCTTCCTGATGGAAGCAGTGAGAAGAGGGCATGGCCTGGGTGGTGAAAGTCCTTGAGGACTGAGACTGCTTTCTTGGCACACGAGCTCCTGTAGATGCCCTCGATGGAGCAGAGACTGATGTCACTGGGTGAGTTCACAACTCCCTGTAAATTATTCCTGTGCTAAGCATTGGCACTTGCACACCAGACGGTGATGCAACCAGTCAGAATGCTCCCGATATCAGATCTCTTCAAGCTCCTAATGAAATATAGCCACTGGTGAGCCTTCTTCATGATGCATTTGGCCTCTGTAGAAGAGACTGTATCACGTGCACTGCATGCAATACACTAGATTGCAAGACCTTCAAGTATGCAAATAATTGCTTTGACTGGAAAGATAATTTGGGTCCCTGGATGATGGGAAGGAAAAAGCTCAAGAATCACCCACACTTCACACGGAAGGACTGTCTGATACTGTAATTTGTTCATAACAATACTTCTGTAGAGCTGCAATAATTATACTCGTTCAAAGTGTAGATTTCTTGTCAGAGTACATACATGACATCACATACAACCCCGAGATTCTTTTTACTTCAGGCCAGGCAGAATTTCTACTCATCAGTAACGCAAACTATACTCAAGATATGTATACAAGTGTAAACAAAGTGCAAACTGTGCAATACAGAAAATAAATATTTGACAACAAGAGTCCTTAAATGAGTCCCTGATTGAGTTTGTTGTTGAGGAGCCTGATGGTGGAGGGGGAGCAGATGTTCCTGAACCTGGTGGTGCCAGTCTTATGGCACCAACACCTCTTTCCCCATGGCAGCAGCGAGGACAGAGCGTGTGCCGGGTGGCATGGATCCTTGATTGCTGCTGCTCTCCGATGGAAGAGCAGATCCACGCATGCAGACTTTCTCAAAGGTGGGGAGAGTTTTACCTGTGATGTACTGGGCTGCATCCACTGCTTTCTGCAGGGCTTTCTGCCCAGAGGTATTGCTGGCCCCATACCAGGCCACGATGGACTCCATCAACACTCTTTCCACAACACACCTGTAGAAGTTTGCCAAGGTTTTCACTGTCATGCCGAACCTCCACAAACTGCTGAGAAACCAACATTACGATCAGATCCTGCTTTCATACGCATTTGCTTTAGGGTTGAGTGCTGTGGCGCTAACAAGGGAGAACAGCAAAGTTCAATGAGAAAGAATTTTCAATGCAGCAAAGTTTAGACAAACAGCACGGTAACAGGCTCTTCCAGCCCTACAAGTCCATGCCGCCCAATTGACCTACAATCCTTTACAGTCAGTGCAGGGTTAGAACCTTGGTCCCAATCGCTAACTGCTGCACCAACCGTGCCTTCCAAATAAACATACACGCTCAAAGCTTTCGTGATCAAAGGTTATTATGCTTGCACCTTAATTTACTCAATATTTTTATTTTAAAATGCAAGAATTTGATCCAAAAATCAGCTGCAAGTACCAGATAGCATCAAAACATTTTAATTCCTCATTCCATAACAATAATTCATACAAGTTCAGTATTTACTCTGTAAGACAGTTTCAATGCCACAAAAAAAAAATCACACTCCCAATATTCAAATATTTGTAGGTCTACAATTGTTTGCTAAATTCTGGCAGGGCTGCAGCAGAAAAATCAATGCAGTACTCCATACACTGCCCCCACTTCAATAGAGACAAATGTATGCCCCTTTACTTAAAGAATTCAGTTTACAGACAGTCCCCTTCAAGCCCACCCACTCTTGGACAAGATTGCAGCAACTGGGTTTCAAAGCAAGAATCCAAAGCTTCAACACTGAAGCTTTGCCGATGCAGGATCTTCACCCAGAACATTGAGGGTCTTCACCCAGAACGTTGGCAATCCCTTGCCTCCCACAGATGCTGCCTGACCCACCGAGTTCCTCAGACAGCTCATTCTTTGCTAGAGCTTGGTGTAGTCACATCAAAATTACTCATCCTTTACAAATAAAAACTGAATCCCCAGTTAGTCTGCATGGCTGTCACTACTGGGATAGCATTTAACACTTAGTTAACAAGAGGAACTGAAACCATATCCTTTGCAGGAGAAAATCTGTTGCCCCGATGGACTAACAAAATTAAAAGTCTTGGAGGAAGGAAATTGCATCAAAAACTAACCACATCAAGCTTCTTCTGACCTGATGCTTTATTGAACATTTGTTTTCCCCACTCTCCCTTGTGCCTGGCACTTGCAGAATGTGGAGGGAGATTACTGACGACCATGAAACAAATAGACAAAGCCACTCTGTAAAATAAATAATGTTTACAAATTCCTTCAAAAGGTGTCTGATTAATTCTTCCAGAAGTTGCAGGCTGTGTATCTGCCTACAAACTGATGAAGGATCTTTGCAGAGATGACCGAAAGCAAGCAAATTTTCAAAGAACTGGAAATGATCAAAATCCGATGCAAACATTAGATAAAGCTGGAAGTGTTCAGGGAGTATTCAATGCAAAGTGAGACAGAATTAATGTTTCAGTTTATAAGCAATTGCTGTGACAGGGGCTTGGCCCAAAGAATCAACTCTGTTTCACTTTCTGCAGATGTGTTCTGACCTGCTAAGTATTTCATACATTTTCTTTTTGCCCCAAAAAGATTTTTAAATTTAGACATACAACAGTAACAGGCCCTTTCGACCCACGCCGCCCGATTACACCCAATTAACCTACACCCCGCAGTATTTTTTTTGAAGGTGGGAGGAAACCAGAGCCCCACACCCCCCCCCCAAGAAAAAAACCAAACACAGCGAGAACATACAAACTCCTTAAAGACAGCACGGGATTTGAACCCTGGACCTGATCACTGGTACTGTTACAGTTTTTCACTAATCGTGTCGCCCAAGATGGAGTTAGGGAAAAAATGAAGACACAGAAGCAGTTTTCTTCCATTCTATTCAGCAATGCTCAAGTGGGAAAGGTGAAGGCTGATACAGGCTCTCTGGGATCTCTAAAAATATCAGTGTCCATTCAGTAGAGAGGCAATAGAAAGATATAGTACCGTATGTCACCAAAGACTTGAAAACTTCCACAGGTGTACTGCGGAGAGCATTTTGGCTGGTTGCATCACTGCCTGGTATGGAGGCACCAACTCTCAGGACAAGAAAAAAAACTCCAGGGGGTTGTGAACTTGGTCAATGACATCACGGGCACCAGTCTTCACTTCATCAAGGACATCAACACGAGGCAGTGTCTGAAGAAAGCAGCCTCTATCCTCAAGGATAGAGGCTTCCTTCACTCTGCTACTATGGTGGCGGGGAGGGGGGGGGGGGGTGGAAAAAAGTACAGGATCCTGAAGACGAGCTTCTTCCCTACTGTCAGATTCTTGAATAATCATGTTGCAATGTGATTCATAGGGAATGTTTGCACTATTGACGCTGTTTTAAAACACCGAAGTTTATGACTTCTTCATGTCAATAAATTTTGATTCTGATGGAATGAAAGCCAAATGTTCTGTCTCATTATACCATGACAAATGCAAAGTCCCCTTTCAATACTATCCAAAATAAACCATTGAAAGAATCAATGGAGCAAAAGACACACCTTTGGCAGGTCAAGCAGCATCTGTGGGGGGGAGGGGGAGAAGAAATGATCAATGTTTCAGGTTGAGACCCTGCATCATTGCAACAGCGATCATCAAGGACCCCCACCACCCAGCACAGGCTCGGTTCTCGCTGCTACCATCGGGGGAGAGGTACCGTTGCCACAAGACTCACACCCCCAGGTTCAGGAACAGCTGCTCCCCCTCCACCATCAGCCTCCTCCACAACAAACTCAATCAGGGACTCATTCAAGGACTCTTACTAGCCGTTTTCACACTGCAGGGAAGCAGTGACCCTACTTTGTCCCGGTAAAATTCCTGGGAATTTAGGACCTCCCGGGCCTTTCGCATCACGGTCCAAATTCCTGGGAATTTACCCTCCTTGGCAATTTAGGGAGATCCCAACCGATTAAGCATTACACACCCACAGGCCCGAGTCCTTCCTCCCCAGGATTTCTGTATAAAGAGAAGTGGAATGGTGTGCCAGGAGCACCCACCTCTAGGAGGGATGAAGGATAATGGGCAGAAGGGAGAGGAGATGAGGTGGAGTTGGGAAAGAGGCAGGTGAGTGAAATGGAAGAGGACAAGGAAAAAAATAAGGCATATGAAATCAGGTGGGTGAGGTACTTCAATGAAGACGGATATTGGAGGGTGATAAGCAGGGACAGAACAGGTATAGAGCCCTAAAGGGAGAGACGAAAGAACAAATGGGACTAGATAGGGAGTGAGGTATGTGAGGAGCTAGGAAAAAGATATCAGAGGTGTCCTCCTTCTTCAAACAACGTGGCTTTCCCTCTACCACCATCAACTCGGCACTCACCAGCCTATCCTCCATTACCCTGGCCCCCTCTGCCTCCATGCGCAACAAGGACAGGATTCCTCATCTTCCCTACCACCCCACCAGCCTCGACATCCAACACATCCTCCTCCACCATTTCTGCCACCTACTATGTAATCCCACTAGACATATTCCCCTCTCCACCTTCCACAGGGATTGCTCCCTCTGTGACTCCCTTGTCCACTCCTCCCTCCCTACCAATTGTCCTCTTGAGACCTACCCCTGCGACCACAGGATATGCTCCACTTGCCCCCACACCATCATTTGCCTATTTGCATGTCTAGGTGTGTTTGCATGCTTTACACCAAGGACTGGAAAACTCTGTTTCATTGGGTTGTGCTTGTACAATTAGGTGATTAAAAAATTGAACTCTGAACTTCAAAATGGTGGCCATCAAGAGCTGTGGAAATTCAAAATCTTTTTCTTAGTTTCAAAAATATCTCCTCCATTATTTTGCTCTCATTTTTGTCTCCTCTCTCCAAGGGTTTGATTTCCTTTTTTCTGGTCTCGGGAGAAGAATGGTCAATAGTTGAGATGAAACTGATGAAGAGTTTCAGCTGCAAACACTGACCACTGTGGAGTAAAGCACGAACATGTGCAGACACCGTGGTTGAAGTAAAAACACCGTGCTGGAGAAACTCAGCAGGTCACACAGCGACTAATATATATTAATGCCATCCAAATGGAGAGTGCCCAGATGGAATATTAGTTGTTGTTTAACTTTAGACATACAGCACAGCAACAGGCCCTTCCAGCCCATGCCATCCAATTATGCCCAAATGGGCTGAAACCACCCCCCCATACACTTTGGGTGGCGGTGGGGGGGGGGGGGGGGGGGTGGGGCAGAAGGTAACCAGAGCACCCAGAAGAAACCATGCAGGCACAGGGAGAACTCTTTACAGACAGCGCTGGATTCAAACCTCTGTCGCTGCAATAGCTTTGCACTAACTGGGCCACCCTAACCCTAACCGCTGCTCCTCCAATTTACATGTAGCCTTGGTTTGGCAGTGCTGGACTTTTTCAGCATTGTGTTTTTACTTCTTCCCCCCGCCGTTGATTTGCATGAGCTTTTTTTTTCTTTTTACAAAAATTGCCCACGTCTGTAACTGAACAACCAGACCAACTCCTCGGTGCTAAAACCGATGAAATACCTTCATGTGGTATTAATGCACATAAAGACAGCCTAGAATGTGAGAGAAAAGTTACATCACTTGGATGGCAGTCAACCACTCGATTGGTTTTGAAAAAGCATTGCATTTTTGATTGATTAGTTACCAAGCATTTCAGTCCTGCAATAATTACCCAAAGGCAATTTCAAAATTAAAACACAGACTTTAAACCGAAAGACGCTGGGAATGAAGCCACAATTTTGCAACTCAGCCATGTTCTCAAATGCAGAGAATCATTAAACCAAACTTAAATAAATCCCAAGATCAAGGCAAATTTGCAAGCATAATTATCCAAAGGCATGGAGCAAATTCCAATAACATCAGGGCAACATCCTACTTTATTTCAATAAAAATATAAAATCAGTGGTTGCATTGGGGATAAAAGTTCCCATCCCACCTGTTTTTAAAGCAATCCGGACTGGAAAGCGCGTGGAGACCAGGTAAAGAGTAGATCGTACTCAGCTACAGAACGGAAACCCTACCCACACACACCACAAACCCGAAGAAGTGCTTTTGTTAAGCATGGAACACTGCAGCTTAATCTTCATCCCACTTCACTGGTTCTCCATGCAATAGACAGCTCCACATTTCTAGGAACCGAGAATGTGCGACTGGGCCAGGTAGTTTCAGGATTATCACCTGAAATTGTACGCAGTGCCCAGCAAGAATACAGGATGCATCTCTCCACCTGAACAGAAACTGAGCTCTGCATGAATTTGCATGTGCTGGAGAAAACAGAAATCAATTATTTAATTTTCACCAACACTGAAAACAAATCCAAACACTGAAGTATCAAAATAATTGAATACTTTACTCAATTTCCTCATCTACCACATTAGGTATCAATAATAAACTGTCAGTGCCCCAATATCCAAAATATGCTATCATCTATACTGTAAATCCATCCACCACCAACTTCTTTTTTCTACTGCTCTTCGCATTAGAAACTCCACAGGACAGCCCCTCAGACTTTCAATGTGCCCCCACCACTAATGCAAATGACCCAGTGGTCAGGGGGTGGCAAAAACAAAGCAAAATGGGAATAATTCAATAAGACATACCTTAATGAAGGGCTCAAGCCTGAAACATTGGTTTTGCCTTTTTTTCTTTGCTATATGAAGTAGACTGATGGGTTTCTCCAGAATTTTGCTTTTACTTTAACCAGTGTCTGAAGACTTTTGTGTTTTACAAATTCAATATACATCTTTGAAAAGTAACTTCACTTAATAACCGCACCCTAGTATTTAGAAGCTTCTCCCATACCGTCACTGCAAGGTTTAACAAGGCTCAAAAAGGAATAACTGAAGTCATTTGAATACCCAATAACAGCTGAAATCAATACAGATTTCTGATAGGATCAAATATGTTCTAAATTGCCAATAAAACTCAGCAAGCTCAACATGCAGTAGACTCGTTCACTCCATCTACCCAATTTAGGCAGCTTTTCATGGTGTGAGCAGCAGATATTACAAATCAATACAGGTTGCAATTGGATAAACTCACAGCAAGTATTTAACTCTTTGTGGAGTTCATTCATTATCACCACTGCAAATGTGAAGGACACTTACGAAACTAAACAAGATTACATGCCACCCCAAGAAATTCTCCAGGATCCAAATGGTCTGTGAAGCAAGATCCGGGACAAACTGGGAACATCTCAATGATGTTCAAGGCAAATTAATACCTTTATGAATCAAAACAAGATTTGCTCTTACCTCACCAGAACACCAACCCTCCTTCCTGCCCTCAGATTCTGCAAGGTCGTTTCTCTGATTTGGTTTCAAAACCTCCGAATAAATCAGAAATCTAACTCTGAGGAAATTAAAACTGAAGAAATGAAAGCTTGGGAGAGGCTTGGAATGCATCATATAGAGCAGGGGTGGCCAACCTTTCAGTTTTTAATTCTAGACCTACAGCACGGTCATAGGTCATTTCGGTCCATGCCACCCAATTAACCTACACCCCCCCCCCTCGTGGGCCGAAATGGACAATTACCAGAATTAAAAACTGAAAGGTTGGCCACTCCTGATATAGAGCATTCAAACCAAGCAGGTTTACTCATTCAATGGTTTATCTCCTAAATGGTCATCCAAGACTTCTAATTCAAGACGTGCCATGATGAGTTAAATGTCACTCAACATCTTCGGCTTCTAATCCTTATAGGTTTCATTGATGCTGCCAAAGAAATGACAAATAACATAGCCTCCCATTCTCTCAACGAGCTGGAAATTAAAATTTAAGGCAACGCAATTGGTGGACAATAAAAAGACAGGGCAAGAAAGGAAAACATGAAGTCATCTACAGTGACTGTTAAACGGACCCTTGCCAACGCTACGGTATTTGACTGCACTGATTAAATAGACATGCTGCTTGGAACGCAGAGTTCTTGGTTTCCCCATCCTATACCCCAAGCAAAAATAATTTTAATGGTTTTTTTGGCCTTTTATCAGGCTGTCTCAAGGCGCTACCTTGTTAATGATATTTTTCATGAATTGCAGTCACAGGGGTACAATACTGTTATTTTTAAACAAATATCTTGGTCTTCTGTGTTAAGAAAACAGGTGGGCACACATTCATTCTTTTACATATCTAAACCTAGGCAAGGGGTTTAGCAAGGTGCTCAAGTTGGCTGTCATGTAATCTCAGCTAGTACAAACAACATTTTGGAAATACCAAGTGTATCATTAATGATAAGCAGTCACTAAGGCTCCAGAAACTAATTGGCCAATTTTTGAAATTCTATATTGTACACTCACTCTTGAAAGGACTTGGTTAACTTGTTCTGAATGTTCAGCCTCAAAATATGTGCATATCCATGAAGGTGCCTCAATACAAGTCACAAAGACTATGTTTTGTTTTGAAATATGGTAATCTCTGTATGATCTCGATGCCTGTCTCAGTATCTGCTGAAAAGTCACCAACCTGATCTGCTAATCGACTTGCACTCTCTGCAATTCTTGCCTGACCTCCTGAGTTGTCCCCACACTTTCTATTTGCCTGCTGGTCTGAGATAAAAGGGGAGAGCTGCAAATCTTGGTAACGAGGAGCGAAAAAGCAGAGTCACTGAGGAAATTCAAGGCCAATGGATTTTTACCCATGAACTTGGAAATTGGATAGGACCAAAGGTGGCCTCACAGAATGATTGAGCAGGTTCCAAGGGTCAGCTGACCTACTTCTGCTTGTGTCCTTTTGATTTGGTTCCATACTAGACTATGAAATGCACTATGTAAATGCAAATTGCTCATTTTGTTTCTTTCCCATTTGAATCAGAAACTATGTGTCCGTGTTCAGGAATGCAAAGTAGTGTCTTCTATAATAAATCATCCATTATTTATGCTAACACAAAAATGCAATTTATATTCAACAGCTTTTATTAAGACTCTATGACCAAGTTCCTTGAAATGCTCTCAGTTTAACACCATTACAATGTCGAGTGCTTAATCTGTTAAACTAAATTTACCTAAACGATTTCAAAATTTTTCATTTGAGAAAATATATTCCAGTTACATGTGGATGAAGCAGTTAGTGCAAGACTATTACAGCACCACCGACCCTAGTTCAAATCCAGCACTGTCTTTAAGGAGTTTGTCTGCATGTCCTACCAGCTCCAAAGCGCATGGAGTTGTAAGTTAGTTTAGGCTAAATTGCGTGGCACGGTTTAAATTGCCAGAATCCTTGGCTGCTACGCCTTAACACGGGCTTATGCATTCACCTCGTTATTTCCACAGCTGTGTATCCTTCCAGTTTCACTCACTTCATTATTTGTTCACTCCGGTTTGTTGCTACGATTAAGCTTTCTCCCCAAAAGAGAAGTTGTGCGACTGGTCTAACCGGCAGAGCAACAACATTCTTAACACAATCCCAACACGAAGACTTGCATTTATCTGATGCCTTTCAATGCACAGGGTGCACTGAAATGCTTTGCAGCCAAATAATTACTATGGACACACAGGCAATGTTACGAACACATCAGCTGCACTTATCTATCCACATACCACAGCATTTTATTAGTCTTCTTTAAATGATTCATCAAATTATATAAACATTGACCATGATAAGACTACCATCACTTCCACATTCTTTCCATAAATGACCAGGTATCTCAATACCGAGGCATTGATGGAGATGAAAGTCCTCATCAGTTCTCTCAGGTGGATCAAAGTCCCCTCACACTATTTTTAAAGTGTGGGGGAAGTTATCTCCAATATTTATCCATCAACCCCAAGCATCCAAGAGATGGTCTGGTCATTTCAAAAGGCGTCTGCAAGTGCTGTGTGCAAAATGGATGCCACAGTTTCCCATCCGGGACTCCAAAAAAAAAATGCAAATGCTGACTATCTGAAACAAAAAGAGCTGGGAAAGCTCAGGAGGTCGGGCAGCTTCGGTGGACCTTTCGTCACAGCTGAAAAGAGGTTCTTGTGAAGAGTTCTGGACTCAAAACATTGACTGCGGCCCTCTCCTCAGATGCTTGACCAACTGAATGTTTTCCACTTTCATTGCAATGGGAACTACACTTCAACAAAACAAAAAACCTTGCATTTATATTGTGAATGTAATCCAGGGAAAAAGACTATATTGCAAGTAAAGCGTATTGGGAGCTTACAAAAATTTGAAAGGTGCTACTCAAATGCAAAATTTGACTTTTTCTTGCACTTTTTTTTAAATGTTATTTTGTTTGCTGGTTTCTAGAAATGTTTGCACCATGACGCTGCAAAGTAACAAATTTCGTGGCATGTTCATGAAAATAAATTCTGATTCTAATTGCAAGGGCAAATTACACAGCCAGTAAAGTATATTGTCTTTTGTTTATTATCACTCTCTCTCTTTGGCTTGGCTTCGCGGACGAAGATTTATGGAGGGGGTAAAAAGTCCACGTCAGCTGCAGGCTCGTTTGTGGCTGACAAGTCCGATGCGGGACAGGCAGACACGGTTGCAGCGGTTGCAAGGGAAAATTGGTTGGTTGGGGTTGGGTGTTGGGTTTTTCCTCCTTTGCCTTTTGTCAGTGAGTTGGGCTCTGCGGTCTTCTTCAAAGGAGGTTGCTGCCCGCCGAACTGAGGCGCCAAGATGCACGGTTTGAGGCGTTATCAGCCCACTGGCGGTGGTCAATGTGGCAGGCACCAAGAGATTTCTTTATGCAGTCCTTGTACCTTTTCTTTGGTGCACTTCTGTCACGGTGGCCAGTGGAGAGCTCGCCATATAACACGATCTTGGGAAGGCAATGGTCCTCCATTCTGGAGACGTGACCCATCCAGCGCAGCTGGATCTTCAGCAGCGTGGACTCGATGCTGTCGACCTCTGCCATCTCGAGTACTTCGACGTTAGGGGTGTAAGCGCTCCAATGGATGTTGAGGATGGAGCGGAGACAACGCTGGTGGAAGCGTTCTAGGAGCCGTAGGTGGTGCCGGTAGAGGACCCATGATTCGGAGCCGAACAGGAGTGTGGGTATGACAACGGCTCTGTATACGCTTATCTTTGTGAGGTTTTTCAGTTGGTTGTTTTTCCAGACTCTTTTGTGTAGTCTTCCAAAGGCGCTATTTGCCTTGGCGAGTCTGTTGTCTATCTCATTGTCGATCCTTGCATCTGATGAAATGGTGCAGCCGAGATAGGTAAACTGGTTGACCGTTTTGAGTTTTGTGTGCCCGATGGAGATGCTACGAGTGATAAATAAACTGATTAATTTTTAAAAATTGTGAAGCCAACGCTTATAACAGAGAGCATAGAGGAAAGTGCCCAACTAAAAATGGTAAAGCATAACAACCCTGCACAATGAAGAGACTAGAATTGAAAACCCTTTTATTTTCAGGACTTGGCTGTACTGAATGCCTGGAATTTTAATTTTAACATCATTCACATTCCATAGTTTGCCTGTTATGCTGCGAGAAACAAAAACTAATGACCTTGTTCAATCTCTCTCATGCAATTTTGCCTTGGCACCTTGCAAAGTGCTCAGAGGAATCAAGGCCATCAGCACCGATGGGGTGAAGAATATTTGCTGGATATTTGCAAACAGAACCCAACATCTCACACTGTGAACCATCAACCCCAAATGTATGAGGCCAAAGGGAAAAGGGAAAGAAAGGTCAGCGAGAGAAACAAAGGGAAAAATCTCCAGTAAATGGGAATAACTTTATGCATGTACGTCGTGAAAATACCACCTTTATTGGCAATAACTTTGATGAATGTCACACATCTATGGATTAGAACAAAGTACTTAGAAGTTGCCTACTTTTCACTTCATTATATTATTTGTGCTTCAGCAATTCCAATCTACATTTATAATCACTCAGAGTAGGTGAACTGGTTGTCTACGTTGCGTACATAATTATACACTCACACCCTCCAAAAACTAGGTCTCCAGTTTCATGACTAACTGAACAGGTACTTGACAACCATACAACAAAGTTGGAAAGGCTGTTTGACTCATCCAGTGCTTGGGTATGAAGGCACTTTCAAGGCATCTGAATGAACCACCAAACACACCTCTCGATTCCTAGAACTCCCTTTTATTTCGGCATTCATGAGACTGTAATCACCAACCTGATTCAAGGACAGAATGAAACTTGTAAATGCAAATTGAATGTAACAAGCAAGGTGCAGCACAAAAGTTTGTGATTGTAGTTGAAAACACTGAAATGCTGGAAGAACTCGGCAGGTTCCCTGAAAGTGACGTCACAAGTAGTTAGGGTTGTAAAGAGGGCTTTTGGCATATTGGCCTTCATAAATCAAAGTACTGCATTGAGAAAAGGAATTGGGATGTTATGGTGAAATTGTACAAGACATTGGAGAGGCCAACTTTGGAATACTGTGTGCAGTTTTGATCACCTAACTACAGGAAAGATATCAATAAGATTGAAAGAGTGCAGAGATTTACTCGGATGTTGCTCAGACTTCAGTAACGGAGTTACAGGGAAAGGTTAAACAGATAAGGACTTCATTCCTTGGAGCGTAGAAGAATGAAGGGAGATTTGATAGAGGCATTTAAAATTATGAGGAGCTTAGACAGAATAAATGTAGGAAGGCTTTTTCCACTGAGAGTAAGTGAGATGCAAACCAGAGGACAAGGGTTAAGGGTGAATGGGGGTGACCTTTACATAGAGGGTGGTGCAAGTGTGGTTCAAGCTGCCAACTGAAGTGGTAAATGAGGGCTCAATTTTAACATTTAAGAAGAATTTGGACAGATTCATGGATGGGAGAGGTATGGAGGGCTACGGACTGGGTGCATATCAGTGGGACTGGGCAAAATAATAGTTTGATGTAGTTTAGAAGGGCCGAAGAGCCTGTTTCTGTGCTGTAACATTCCATGGTTGTAAGGTCTCGCAGTGTCCACAGAAGGTAGGGAAACTTGCTGAGCTTCTCTGTGTTTTTAAAACGAAGCAAAGTCGGCTTACTCTCCCATCATTCATTTATTTTATATTCCCCTTACAGAGATAAGGTCCGATTTCCCCCATTTTCTCGGACAATGAAGCAGATGTCCATTTATCACAAAAAAAAGGAGAAAAAAAACAAGGAAACAAAGGATTACACATTACATGGCCATCAATAAACCAATTGTGAGGTGCCGAAAAGTGTTAAGATCTAAACAAGCTATTTTCTGTATCTTTTCTTTTCAAACTGTACAAAGCATTGTTTATTATAGGGGGTTAAATAACTCAAAATGGTTGCCTCAAAAAGATGGCTCTCTTGATAGGACTGCTGGGTGGTTACCCATACCTCAGGATCAGGTGTGTTTTATATTTATCTGGCACTCCTTTAAAAAAAACTGAAAGCAATAGTGGTGCAGCAGGAAGTCAGTTTTATACTGTGGTAATCACAGAACCAAATTGCATTTCTGTGAGTCCATTGCTCACTGAAACTTGGCCAATAACTTGGCATGTAACACAAACAGTGCTGCGACAGCACAGGTCACAATGTTTACAAAATAAGCCAATACAATCCCTCTTCATGCAAACTCCTGCATTAAAATTCAACCAACTCTCTCAGGATTTAGTGGGCTTTGTTTAAAAAAAAGCATCAAACACGCTTAGCAGCAATTTTTAAACCAGCTTAGGCAGTTGTACCCTTAAAAGATAAAGTAGATTTTAACACAGAGGACAATTACTGCATGGATCAAAGTTTTTTTTTCCACGATGTCTGCAGTTATATTACTTTCTGTGACAAGTTTCCAAAACATTGGTAATAAAGCAGCTGCTGGAAATATGCAGGGAGGAAATTAACTGGGGAGATTTTGAAAACTGCACTGAATGGAAATCAACTTGAACATCATCAAAAGACCCTTACTATTCAATTGCTCAAGTCAAACAAATGCTCCTTCTACCTGCTTACCTTTCCATACCTTGATGAAGGGCTCAAGCCTGAAATGTCGATTATGTATTTTTATCTCTCCACTGGCCACCGTGACAGAGGTGCACCAAAGAAAAGGTACAAGGACTGCCTAAAGAAATCTCTTGGTGCCTGCCACATTGACCACCGCCAGTGGGCTGATATCGCCTCAAACCGTGCATCTTGGCGCCTCACAGTTTGGCGGGCAGCAACCTCCTTTGAAGAAGATCGCAGAGCCTACCTCACTGACAAAAGGCAAAGGAGGAAAAACCCAACACCCAACCCCAACCAACCAATTTTCCCCTGCAACCGCTGCAATCGTGTCTGCCTGTCCCGCATCGGACTTGTCAGCCACAAACGAGCCTGCAGCTGACGTGGACTTTTTACCCCCTCCATAAATCTTCGTCCGCGAAGCCAAGCCAAAGAAAAAGAACACAAAGTCCACCGTTTGACCTGCTGAGTTGTTCAAGCATTGTACTTTTACTCCTCCATAAATCTTTGTCCGCAAAGCCAAGCCAAAGAAAGAAGATATAGTAGGCAATATATATAATGATTGCCCAGTTTATTGGCATCTGTAGTAGGAAATTGTGCTAAACTGAGGTACAAATAACTAGAACATTTAAGCACAATGAAGACAGTGTTATATACAAGATCATGCAAAAAGTTTTCTTATATAAAAATGGCAGTTTACAAGTGATGTTCCTTTTATATTTTTGAAAATCACCTTTATTTAAGTGGGGGAATTTTCCTTGCTGTATACAAGAATGACAAAAAAGAATTTGCGATTGAAACTTGGTATAGATTGGAAAATATATAAGCATTTAGGTAAAATGTTCATTTTAATACAATTAATGAGACCAATCATGGAAACAGAAGCAGATCTTGATAACAATAATTTGACCTGATTTAATAAAGTGGAACATTTTTCCTTTAAAAAGAGGTTTATAACTCCTAGTAATTATAATGCCAAGATAGGTAAATTGATCCTTCACAATCTTAAAAGGAAAATTAGAATATCTTGGTCTAAAACCATTTAAAGGTAAAAGTTCACTTTTATGCAGATTCAACTTAAAAAGGAATGGTGGATTGTCATTTCCAAATTTTAGATTTTATTACTGGGCTGTCTATATATATATATGTCTCTTGTCTCTTGTCTTTGGCTTGGCTTCGCGGACGAAGATTTATGGAGGGGGTAAAAAGTCCACGTCAGCTGCAGGCTCGTTTGTGGCTGACAAGTCCGATGCGGGACATTATATATATATAGAGATATATATAGATATATAGATATATATATATATATATAGAGATATATATATATATATAGAGAGAGAGAGAGAGAGAAATTTATATATATATATCTCTATATATATAGAGATATATATCTATATATGTATATATAGATATATCTCTATATATGTATATATAGATATATATCTATATATATATATATATGTGTGTGTGTATATATATATATATATATATATACACACACACACACACTCACACATACATATAGACATATATATTTGATTATCTACCTGACTGCCTTTTATAGGTAAAAATGGAACTAAATTTGACTAGAAGAACTTCTATGTTGTCAATTCTAGGGTATTTATCATCTTCTTTATATAAACTAACTGATAATCCAATAATTAGACATAGTTTGAGAATATGGGCACAACTTAAAAGGTTATTTGGATTTCAGAGTTTTTTTTTCCTTTCTTGCTAGCCCTATTGTATCTAATTATCTTTTTCAACCTTTTTTGCAAGATAATGTATTTAATGACTGGCATAGATTAGGTATTAAATGTTTTAAAGACCTTTTTATTTGAAACAATTTTACTTCCTTTGGTAAAATTTAGTTTGCCATTCAATTTTTTTAGATATTTACAAGTTAGACATTTTGTTCAGTCTCAGATCCTTGACTTTCCGTGAATTCCCGAGGCAAACATTCTTGATATGCTTTTTGATTTACAACTTTCTCCAGGGAACAGGATTTGAATCTTTCATACTCAGATGAGATGTGGGCAGGGCTGGTGTGAGACTATTTTATACCCTAGGCAAGACCAATAACTTGCACCCCCACCCCCAAAAAAAATTGTCAACTTCAATTTTCAAAAACAGATGTTTTGTAGAAAAAAAGGAAAAACTTGAAAGTGCTAAATTTACTTTAAATTGCAAGAAAAAATAAGGCAAAATTAATGACCTAGAAGATTATCACAAACTTTGCAGCTCTATTACATTTTACATAATATAAAATATATTAGTGTAAAAAGTATTTTGCATTAACAGTTAACAAAAGAATAAAATGCAAGAGTGTATAAAACACAAAAGACAGTACTAAACAACAAAGCTAATAATGAAACAGTTAATTTACAACCTAATAATACATCTTTTATCAACAGGCACTGAAACTACTCACAGGCCTGACTACTCAAAGTGATAGCATTTATCTGCTGTCAAAGTCAAGTTTCCTGAAATTTAATAAAGTGATACGTTGTCAGTACTGTGCAGGCTCAACGCAGATATCGATTTATAAACCAATTACATAACACAACAAATATATGAGCATCAGGAAACTGATGGGGGAAAGACAGGCTCTATCGAGCTACTGCTCGATAGTACTCACTCCCACGCCATCGATGCGCTTGCACACAAGCACTGTGGAAGAGTGCGAAAAGATATTGTACATTTTTATTTGTCTGTGTGGCCACCACAACAAGATACATACAATAAATCAAATATAATTTGCTTTAAGTTACCTCTATTTATTTATGTTTTTTTTTATTTGAATTAATCTTTTATGAATCTTCTTTAAAATATTAATATTTCATGCTAGAATTTCCCCTTGACTCTCTTTACAATATCAATATTCTTTACCAAGGCAATGGGTCACCAAGGGAGTAGGGCCCCTCAAAATGATAGGCCCTTGCCAACTGGCCTACCTGTCCCCTCCCCCTCGCCCTCGGTTCTGGTCTCCTCTCCCCCACCTCCTCTGTTCTGGCCTCCCTCCACCCCCCCACCCCCCCCGTTCTGCCTTCACCCTCTCTCTGGGGTCTCCCCCTTTCCCCCTCTGTTCTGGTCTCCTCTCTCTGGGGTCTCCCCCTTTCCCCCTCTGTTCTGGTCTCCTCTCTCTGGGGTCTCCCCCTTTCCCCCTCTGTTCTGGTCTCCTCTCCCCCACCTCCTCTGTTCTGGCCTCTCCCCCCTCCCCCCTCCCCCCCCCCCACTGTTCTGCCTTCCTTCACCCTCCCTCTGGGCTCTCTCCCCCTCCCACTCTGTTCTGGCTTCTCACCCCCTCCCCCCACTCTATTCTGACCTCCCCTCCCTCTGGCCTCTTTCCCCCTCCCCCTCCCTTTCTATACTGGCTTCACCCTCCCCTCTTTTCTTTTTGAATATTTTATTTTTGATTTTCAAAAACTCACATCAATTCAGACCACACGCTTTCTTTCAACGCATTTATAAGATACAGAGTCCGTTCTCCCCTCCTTATCTCCCCTTCCCCACAAATACAACCGTGAATAAAGTTATAGAAATTATACAAAACACAAACACAAACACCGATGAGGTCAAAGACCCTTACAAAGAAAAACCTGAAAACCCCCAGGTAATTAATTAAAAAGGTGGGGGGGGGGGTAAAGGAACAAATAAGAAACACGAGAGTACGTTGTCTGCACCCCATCTCTTAGATCCCAACCGTTTCCCAGCTGGGACGGGTTGTTTCACTTCCTTTATTCCAAAGGGGTGAAATTATATCTGTGTACCTAAAAGGTTGCCACCCTCTAACGAATGGGTCCTTAAATCGTACATGATTTTCCCCAAGGGAAATGCAACTCTGCATTTCCATATTCCATATTTAGTTGGGCAAAGACCATGTCAGTAGTTCCTCTGTTTGCGCGAAAGCCGCACTGTGATTCTGGGAGAATATTCTCGGCGACACTAGGTATTATTCTATTTAGCAGAATCCTAGCGAAGATTTTGCCTGCAATGGAGAGCAACGTGATTCCCCTGTAGTTTGAGCAGTCTGATTTCTCGCCTTTGTTTTTGTACAGGGTGATGATGGTGGCATCACGAAGATCCTGAGGCAGTTTACCTTGGTCCCAACAAAGCTTGAAAAACTCATGCAGTTTGGCATGCAGAGTTTTGCCGCCAGCCTTCCAGACTTCTGGGGGGATTCCATCCATACCTGCTGCTTTGCCACTTTTCAGTTGTTCGATTGCCTTATATGTCTCATCCAGGGTGGGAACCTCATCCAGCTCTAGCCTTAGGGGCTGTTGAGGGAGCTGGAGCAGGGCGGAATCTTGGACTGAGCGGTTGGCACTGAAAAGAGATTGGAAGTGTTCTGACCATTGGTTGAGGATGGAGATCTTGTCGCTGAGGAGGACTTTGCCGTCTGAGCTGCGCAGCGAGCTTTGGACTTGGGGTGAGGGGCCGTACACAGCCTTTAGAGCCTCGTAGAAACCCCTGAAGTCGCCAATGTCCGCGCTGAGCTGGGTTCGTTTGGCGAGGCTAGTCCACCACTCATTTTGGATCTCCCGGAGTTTGCGCTGAAGATGACATGGTCTTTGCCCTCAGACAGCTCCAAGAAAAGTGCAGAGAACAAAACAAAGGACTCTACATCACCTTTGTTGACCTCACCAAAGCCTTCGACACCGTGAGCAGGAAAGGGCTTTGGCAAATACTAGAGCGCATCGGATGTCCCCCAAAGTTCCTCAACATGATTATCCAACTGCACGAAAACCAACAAGGTCGGGTCAGATACAGCAATGAGCTCTCTGAACCCTTCTCCATTAACAATGGCGTGAAACAAGGCTGTGTTCTCGCACCAACCCTCTTTTCAATCTTCTTCAGCATGATGCTGAACCAAGCCATGAAAGACCCCAACAATGAAGACGCTGTTTACATCCGGTACCGCACGGATGGCAGTCTCTTCAATCTGAGGCGCCTGCAAGCTCACACCAAGACACAAGAGAAACTTGTCCGTGAACTACTCTTTGCAGACGATGCCGCTTTAGTTGCCCATGCAGAGCCAGCTCTTCAGCGCTTGACGTCCTGCTTTGCGGAAACTGCCAAAATGTTTGGCCTGGAAGTCAGCCTGAAGAAAACTGAGGTCCTCCATCAGCCAGCTCCCCACCATGATTACCAGCCCCCCCACATCTCCATCGGGCACACAAAACTCAAAACGGTCAACCAGTTTACCTATCTCGGCTGCACCATTTCATCAGATGCAAGGATCGACAATGAGATAGACAACAGACTCGCCAAGGCAAATAGCGCCTTTGGAAGACTACACAAAAGAGTCTGGAAAAACAACCAACTGAAAAACCTCACAAAGATAAGCGTATACAGAGCCGTTGTCATACCCACACTCCTGTTCGGCTCCGAATCATGGGTCCTCTACCGGCACCACCTACGGCTCCTAGAACGCTTCCACCAGCGTTGTCTCCGCTCCATCCTCAACATCCATTGGAGCGCTTACATCCCTAACGTCGAAGTACTCGAGATGGCAGAGGTCGACAGCATCGAGTCCACGCTGCTGAAGATCCAGCTGCGCTGGATGGGTCACGTCTCCAGAATGGAGGACCATCGCCTTCCCAAGATCGTGTTATATGGCGAGCTCTCCACTGGCCACCATGACAGAGGTGCACCAAAGAAAAGGTACAAGGACTGCCTAAAGAAATCTCTTGGTGCCTGCCACATTGACCACCGTCAGTGGGCTGATAACGCCTCAAACCGTGCATCTTGGCGCCTCACAGTTTGGCGGGCAGCAACCTCCTTTGAAGAAGACCGCAGAGCCCACCTCACTGACAAAAGGCAAAGGAGGAAAAACCCAACACCCAACCCCAACCAACCAATTTTCCCCTGCAACCGCTGCAATCGTGTCTGCCTGTCCTGCATCGGACTTGTCAGCCACAAACGAGCCTGCAGCTGACGTGGACTTTTTACCCCCTCCATAAATCTTCGTCCGCGAAGCCAAGCCAAAGAGAGAGATTTAGTTGGGAGTCGGACTTCCACGAAACTGCTAAACATTTCCTGGCTACCGACAAGGCGACCTTCACAAACTGAATTTGGTGTTTGGCAAGTCTAAAACGCACATCCCCAATGTCTCCATTTGGTTTTTTTTTAAGATGATGTTTTATTGACTCCAACTCAAAACCGAATTTTATCTTTTACTTCATTGAATAGCCAGGCTTGCAATTTTGATTAAATGGAAAAAAAATAGTACTCCACCTACACATAACAAGTGATGTTCCACAGAGAACACAAGATATGGCGACAGCAACATTCAGAGAGATGGATCAAAAGCATGTCAAGTCTCAGATGTCAAACCAACTGCAAGAAAGCTGATACGCTTATATGATTCAAACTGACACCTTCCTTCAAACAATTGGAAAGATGCAATCTGGTTTCTGCCACACACAGTTTCAGCAAAAGGGCACATTTCAGAGGAATTTGCAACAATTAGTACATGGAAATAATTTTGTGACCGACAAATTTAGAAACTTATCTGGAAGTTTTGTGTTCTGTAGATCTCCCTCCCCCCAACGGTGTTGTAGTGAAGGCACTGGTGCACGGATTCTAGTGACTTATGTCATTGGGTCCTGCACTTTCTCAGAGGATTTAGTGATGGAAATGAAACACAAATTAAACACAGCCATGTTCACATCCCATAGGTACTGTATATACTTGTGTAATCATCGATACTGTGCAAGAGTTGACCCCACCTTTTTTATAGCCCAAGTAAAAGTCTACTCCCCCTTAACTTTTGGTCCAGACCACCTGCCCAACTGAGCTCCCACCGCTCCAACCTCCCATGCCTCAGAGTTCTTGACCCAAATCCTCGCCCCGAATGCCCACCTATCCAGACCCCAAAGCCCTCCAGCCGACTGCCCATCCAAGATCCTGATGCCTACCATCCGGTCCTAGCCATCTGAGCTCCCGCCACCTTGAACAACGCAGGGTCTTGCCAAGGTCAAAAGTTTGATCCATGCAAAAGTCAATCTTTCCCCCCCCCCCCTCCCCCACCCTACTTCCTTTTTCGGGCCTGAAAAAGTGGTCCAAAAAACTTCAACAATTATATATGGTAATTATAAAAGAGAAGCACTCATTGACTCCACAGAAAATCACAAAAGATCTTGCCATGCAAGTACACCAGAGAATTGGCTGCCATTTCCCCATCACTCCCCTCACACTCTCCCACTCTTGGATTAACTAAAGCAAGGTGACATGCCCAGGCAGGATGTAATCAAACCCTCTATAAATTTCTTGTAGTTTGTGCTGTCAAATTACAGAGTTGAGTCAGCTAACTCAAGGAAATGGATCAAAGATGGCACTAAGTATCCAGTTGCTCATTGCAGGACCACACGGTTCGAGTAGCGGTGAACACAAAGCTATTATACCACCAGCAATCGGGACCAGGGTTTGAATCTGGTGTCGTCTGCACGGAGTTTGTACATTATCCCCATGTCGGCGTGGGTTTCCTCCCACCGTTCAAAATGTATCAGGGGTTGTAGGTCAATTGGCCTGCAACTGTGCTCTACATGGGAATTAAAAATAAATAAATAAACATGCTGCCTTCTTAAACTGGGAATCAAGTAGGTGGAGAGTTCCACATCTGTCTAGTCTCCCACTTGAAGTATACAATACTTAATTGATTCTTTTTTTTTGGTAAAAAAGGAAGAGAAACATGGATAAACAATGTCACCAACTGATTAATTCATGTCAAATTAGAGGTGACCAACAATTCACAACTGGCTTTAATCTGCAATTTAAATGAAATGTTTAAATTGATATTTCACTGATTCTTATGAGGAGTGTTAATGATTTGCACGGACTAATCAGGAAATCTAAAAAGGAGATTTTTGTTTGAAGTGATCACCATTTGCAGGCATTTCTGGCTGCTTGTGCATGTTTAACAGATGTCAGGAATTCTAAAGTTGGCTGATCCTTATCAGCATGTTGGTGTCATGCAATTGGACTGGACTGCAGAGTTCGAGGCAGGACTGGACTGCAGAGTTCGAGGCAGGACTGGACTGCAGAGTTCGAGGCAGGACTGGACTGCAGAGTTCGAGGCAGGACTGGACTGCAGAGTTCGAGGCAGGACTGGACTGCAGAGTTCGAGGCAGGACTGGACTGCAGAGTTCGAGGCAGGACTGGACTGCAGAGTTCGAGGCAGGACTGGACTGCAGAGTTCGAGGCAGGACTGGACTGCAGAGTTCGAGGCAGGACTGGACTGCAGAGTTCGAGGCAGGACTGGACTGCAGAGTTCGAGGCAGGACTGGACTGCAGAGTTCGAGGCAGGACTGGACTGCAGAGTTCGAGGCAGGACTGGACTGCAGAGTTCGAGGCAGGACTGGACTGCAGAGTTCGAGGCAGGACTGGACTGCAGAGTTCGAGGCAGGACTGGACTGCAGAGTTCGAGGCAGGACTGGACTGCAGAGTTCGAGGCAGGACTGGACTGCAGAGTTCGAGGCAGGACTGGACTGCAGAGTTCGAGGCAGGACTGGACTGCAGAGTTCGAGGCAGGACTGGACTGCAGAGTTCGAGGCAGGACTGGACTGCAGAGTTCGAGGCAGGACTGGACTGCAGAGTTCGAGGCAGGACTGGACTGCAGAGTTCGAGGCAGGACTGGACTGCAGAGTTCGAGGCAGGACTGGACTGCAGAGTTCGAGGCAGGACTGGACTGCAGAGTTCGAGGCAGGACTGGACTGCAGAGTTCGAGGCAGGACTGGACTGCAGAGTTCGAGGCAGGACTGGACTGCAGAGTTCGAGGCAGGACTGGACTGCAGAGTTCGAGGCAGGACTGGACTGCAGAGTTCGAGGCAGGACTGGACTGCAGAGTTCGAGGCAGGACTGGACTGCAGAGTTCGAGGCAGGACTGGACTGCAGAGTTCGAGGCAGGACTGGACTGCAGAGTTCGAGGCAGGACTGGACTGCAGAGTTCGAGGCAGGACTGGACTGCAGAGTTCGAGGCAGGACTGGACTGCAGAGTTCGAGGCAGGACTGGACTGCAGAGTTCGAGGCAGGACTGGACTGCAGAGTTCGAGGCAGGACTGGACTGCAGAGTTCGAGGCAGGACTGGACTGCAGAGTTCGAGGCAGGACTGGACTGCAGAGTTCGAGGCAGGACTGGACTGCAGAGTTCGAGGCAGGACTGGACTGCAGAGTTCGAGGCAGGACTGGACTGCAGAGTTCGAGGCAGGACTGGACTGCAGAGTTCGAGGCAGGACTGGACTGCAGAGTTCGAGGCAGGACTGGACTGCAGAGTTCGAGGCAGGACTGGACTGCAGAGTTCGAGGCAGGACTGGACTGCAGAGTTCGAGGCAGGACTGGACTGCAGAGTTCGAGGCAGGACTGGCTGTGCTTTTCCAGCAAGATCCCAGGGACCTGCTTGAGGACTACCTCTCTTTGCCTCCGATGTCAGTGGTGAAAGTCAGCCTGCGCTGTAATAAAACAAACAGCAAAACACAACAGAGCCAATTAAGTGGACAACAGTTCTTTATTCAGCCTTGATAATGCTGGCAGGAGTGAGGGGTACAAATAAAGAATCCAGTTATGTTCTCTACACTGAATCCCATTCAAAGCATACAGAGCATCCATCCCTTTTTTTTTTATATACACCTTTGGGCAGGGGTTTCACACGGCTGGCAATTTCTGTTTTTACAACAATACGTTCATTATGGTCGCTGCGGACAAGCTGGCAGAAACAGAATCTCCTTGGTGTTAATAACTATCTCACTTATGTTACAAGGCCACTATATTCTCATCCAATTCATTAACCCTTTGTTAAGCATATTCGTTTAACTTATTCTTCAACACAGTATTTTAATGTTATACCATTACTGACCATGCAAAAGATGACACAAGTTGGACAGGTACTTGTTACAGTTAAAAAGGCAATGAGCACGACTGTTTTCAACAGAAAGAAATGAATTTATTGTCATGAACATGTCAGGAAATTTGTTGTTTTGTGGTAGCACCACTGGGCAAACATTTATATAAACCACCTGACAAAATAAATAAAAATACTGCAAAAAAAGTCAAAGCAAGACAAGTGTTAATTCAGGATTCTGATGGCGGAGGGGAAGAAGCTGTCTTTGTGCCGTTGAGTGCTTGTCTTCAGGCTCCTGGACCTCCTTCCCAATGGTAGCAGAATGAAGAGGGCATCAAGAAATGAAGCATCACAATGTGTTCCTTCTGTAAAATTTCTACAATTCGAACACTCGGTTGGAAAACATTATTCAATTGAGGCAGATGGCGCAAACTTGGTTCGTTGCTGACGATCAGGAAAGCAGAAAATGCTGGCCATCGAACTTCGACATGAAGAATTAACTGAGCAAGCTACTGAACTCTAGTAATAAAACATCCATTTTATGTCAAAATTCTTAATAAAGCAAGGGAGGAAGGAGACAAACAAAAAAATTCAAAAAGATCATTTCTCCTTTCACATCATTACCACAGAACAAGATCTCGCCAAATGTGGGAAAGGGAGTCAACAGAAGTTGATGACCTTCCCAAGGATGGCAAGTATAGGTCATGGTTCTGCACACAGCAAGTACAACAGTTATAAAGCTAATTATGTGATACTGAACATTTGATCCACTTACAATGTACATGACTACAACTTTTAAACTTCAGATCATTCAATTGAGTCATTTCCTTAGTGTCCTTCCAAGAACCTAGGAACACAGAATCTTCATTGACTGGCTGTTCTGTGATGTTTTTGCAATGACAGTGGACCTGGCTTTTAAGCTCGTTACCCATGTGGGGATTACCCGCTTCTTAGACAACAGCAACTTATAATGCCACCACAGTAATCACCTTATAAAGAAAAACAGAATGCAATAAAAACAAGACTGGAGAAGCTCAGCAGATTTAACAGGGTCCTTTTTGTAGTAAAGATGCAGAACTGATGTTTCGGGCTTGACCTCTTCATCAAGGTAAGAGCAAAATGTAGGCAGGTGCCTAAGAATATATAGGTCGGGTGGGGGGAGGGAGAAAAGGGCAGGGGGCAGAATGCAAGGACTTTAAGATACTAAAACTTCAGTACTTAGCAGCCTCCTTTCACTGTCACTTCCACATTTATTCATTTGCAAACCCTCCTGTGCCATCTTTCAATCAACGCCACATGGTCGCTGAGCGAAGAGTTTAATGAACTCAACAAGCAGCCTTCAATCACCCTGCAGGTTGTAGAGGAAGAAGATTAACGATGACCCAAACCAGCATCTTGGAGAGCACCTAGTGTGCAGCATCCGTGCAAGAATTGAGTGAAATCCTCTTTAAATTACAGAACAGCAGTAGGTCTGGGCATCCTAACTGAGAGGGAAATAGTCATAATCTCAGAGAGATTTTTTAAAAATACTGCTTACCAAAAAAACCTAATTAATTATTCTGAGTATAAAGTAAATGTGAAACCCACACCTCACAGCTTACCCTCTCCCATTTCACCAATCCGAGCAGAAGGCAAACGTACCAGCTAAGAATGAAAAGTTTCTAGTCTTCCTAACACCGACGTGGCTCAGACTGCTGTCTGCAAACTCCCCAGGAACAGAGAATCAGGAGGCAATCCTCCATTACCAATTTTATGCTTGAAGGAATGGATGAGCTCATAATATACTGCCCAATCTACAGTATAAACTCAGACTTCAGAATCTGAACTAAACAATGACACATCATGTAGGCAAAAGTCATTTTTTAAAAAAAACTTTGTGCCCAGATGTCTCAACTCCAGGCACAAAAATTAACCAAATACACCCTTATTTCTCACACTAGACCCTTGCAGGATTTGCTGCAAGCAACTGCCTCAATTTGTGTATTGACCAAAACTAATGACACTTAAAGAACTTAGAACATAGTTCTACAGCACATTACAGGTCCTTTGGCCTTCAATGTTGTGCCGACCTATATATTCCTATCATAAAAAACACTAAACCCTTCCTACCTTGATTTTTCTTTCATCCGTGTGACTGTGTTAAGGCGCTTTCAGGTGGAATAGCTGGGAGAAGGCGACTCCGGGTGTGTGCAAAGCGTCCTTCAGGTGGCAGCGCTGAAGGCGCTGTTCTGGCACCTGAAAGGTCCACAGTGGGGAAAGGCACCACGGAGCCAATGCCGGATCCTGTTGACTGTGGCCGTAGTCCCGCCCGCTTTCAGGTGGCTAGGGGGAGTGTTCGGAAGCGGAGAACACACTTACCCAAGGAGGGTTGAGTAAGTACTCCTCAGGTCAGGGTTATCGCTTTCAGGTGGCCTCCCAACAGCTGCATTGGGGTATTCTGGCCACCTGAAAGCAGCTTAAATGCCCCCAATGTTTTAGCAACCACCACCCCTTGCAATGCATTCTAGGCACGCACACTCTGGCTGTAAAAAAAACTTCTCCCCGAAACATTCCTCCCTGCATTTTGTCCAGACATCCTCTGGTGTTTGCTACTCCCGGCCTGATAAAATGGTGCTGGCTGTCCACCTTATCTATGCCTCTCAGAATTTTGTAGACCTCTATTTAGTCACCTCTCATCCTTCTTCACTCCAAGCAGAAAAGTCCTCGCTCTGCTAAACATGCCTCACAAGACTTGTTTTCCAATCCAGGCAACATCCTGGTAAATCTTCTCTGCACTAACATCTCACTCAGAGTGACTCTCTTCCCCAGGTAGGCCTGCTTCTTTCCAAGTCAGCTGTGGTACAAAATGGCGAGCAATTGCAGCAAGGCTCCCAATGATGCAGCCATTGTGAGCAAGAACTTGAAGACCTGTACACAATGATAACAAGTTCCAAGGCAAAAAATAAATAAATAAATAAATAAATAGATAAATAGATCGCACATTGCTTTTATTTGCAAGTTTTTTTTTTTTAAAAAGTTTGTTCCTTGGACCAATGCCTATACAGGACCAGCAATCAGGAACGGACCTGGGTTTGAATCCCTCATGGTCTGCAAGGAGTTTGCGTGGGTTTTCTCCGGGGTCTCCGGTTTCCTTCTACCCTTCAAAAATGTAAAGGGGTGTAGATTCATGGGTTGTAAATTGGGTGGCACAAACTCATGGGGCCAAATTGGCCTGTTGCATGTCTAACTTGTTTTTAAATTTAAAAAGGGCACCCAGAGGAAAAAGAATTTCCAGCAGACAACTCTATGAACAAGATGTAGACCTTGTAAGGACTCACAGGTTTGTTCCAGTAGCCATCCACTCCCTTAACCTAGCCATGATTCAAACACAAGGAACCAGAGCTAGCATGTTCTTTACAAATAATATCATAATTAAACAAATTCTCATTTATTCTCTTCGGGCATTTATGGCTAATTAAATTTTACTCGTGAAGTTGGTGCATCAGACAAACCTGTTTGGCTGCAGCACATAGGAATTTTAATACATCTGTATATTGTACATGACAAACTCATGCTGACAGATCTTAAAAGTAAAATATGCAATCGCTAAAATCCGAAGTACAGTGAAACTGGAAAATGTTAGAAATATTCAGCACGTGCAAGAAGAGAATATTTCAGATTGATGACCAATTTCTGAGAAGAGAAGTGTTGACCAGGTTGTGTCATTCCTTGTGTAAGTTTACAAGGACATTTCCCTGCTCCTGCCAGCTCCGAGAACTCAAGCAAAAGATTAATTCTTGGACCAACTGGCCTGAGCATCTTTACTTCTCCAACAACATTTCCCCAACTGGAAAGGAGCAAGGTCCTTCAAGTACACCCCGAACTCACCACCTTCTCAATACACCAGTACAAAATCTTATATTACATCATCCACAAGCCCCTCCCAAATCCAAGAAAGCCTTCCCAAGCTCATTATTCCTCTTGTCTATGTGTTGGCCCATCTCCATTCACCAAAAGCCACTTCACCCCACAAACTACAATTCCTTTGATCTCCAAGTGCTCATTGTATTTGCTGGGAAGGATCTAACTTGAAGCAGAAACAAAGGGAGGTTTTGGTTTTCAGATTGACTGCATTAACAGTGTTCTACAACAGCAGAGGACAGACTCCGAATTACAAGAAACATTAGAAATTGCAAGAATACAGACATTCCAAAGCCGGTTTAGCCATACCTTCAATAATGCAGTAACTTTTAAAGAGTCAAACGTTACCACGCACAAATGGATAAATGTTGCTCGCAAAACACCAGGGAATGTCAGGGCAAAACACAGCATCTTCTAAAGCTCAGCTCAAAATGGAAATGTTCCAACTGCTGTATAAAAAAATACACCTTTTGAAAAAGGAAAACTTAAAATTATTGAATTAATTGTCCTTAAACTGGGAGTTTTTGTGAAGCCAAAACGAGAAGCTAAATACTTCTACAAAGGGGCAAGGTTTAGAGGGCAGATCCGATTAAATTGGAAGTGAACTAAAATCAAGTTTTCACAGTAACAGCTGTTCAGATTACAGTCCCCATATCTTAACGTTACACATGGAATAGTTGAAGATTTTCTTCTTTAAAAGATTACATTATTTTGGTATTTAAACCCTAGCTTATTGACCTGGGTATAAACAAAGGGGAAGTCCTAAACCAAAATGGCATCACACAAAATGGAATACAGGAAAAGGATTAAAGGTCTAATTGGCCTGGTGCCAAATGATATCAACCTTTCTCTCAATATCAGTAAGACAAAGGAGAAAATCAGTGACTTCAGAAGAGGGGACAGAGACCACAACCCTGTCCACATCAACAGCTTCAAGTTCTTAGGAATAAACATCTCCAGCGACCGGATCTGGGCTAATGATGTTCACACAATGGTCAAGAATGCACACCAACACTGCAAGTTTCATAGAGGACCAAGGACATTCGGCATGTCTCCTTTGTCCCTTGACCATTTCTACAGGTGCGCCATCAAGAGCTTACTTATCACAACACATGACAGGGAAGATGACCCGCTCAAGGTCAGAAGCTCCTGCAGAAGATAGTGATGAGTAGCCGAGGTAAGGCGGCCAGCCTGCTAAAGGACCCATCACACCCTTCTCCCATCTGAGAGGAGGCTCAAGTGTGAAAATACACACCAATAGACAAAGTTTCTTCTCCACAGCCAGCAGGCTCCAGATGAACCCCACAACAGTACTCTCATGTTACCCTTGCTTAGTACAAAATTATTTTTTTCCCCCCAATGTAATTCTGTACTATGAATATTAGAGCTATCCTGTTGTACTTGTTACAGAAGAATCCTTCTCATTGTACCAGGTATAATGCGACAAAAAAAAACATAGTCTGGATTTATTAAAATAAATTAATTAATTTGCCAACCACATTAACACCACTAACAGAACTATGACAAAACCTGGTTAGTCTCTGGACTACTGCCAAGGATGGTAGGGCAGCCAAATCCAATAATTCAAAAGAGACAGGGGAGAGGGCCTATCAAAATTGCTCGAATATCGATAGGTGCAGTTGCACAGTCCAAATCACTTTCTTCCATGCTGCAATGATTTCTGAAATCCTCTGTAATTCAATTTTACGTTTGTTTTTCCCTGGGAGGCTCGGTTCAAAAAGCATGGTTATTTGCATTGCTCCCACACCCTGCCACCAAGGAGCATTTGCACATAAATCATCAAGTTCACCACTCCACCTCTGAACGAACAAAATACCCATGGGGATCATTATAATTTGAACACATTGGGCAATATTTGTGAAGGAGGTGAATGTATCACAAGCTTCAGAATGGAAACATGTAGGTTGACGACAGCATCATAACAAGGACTCAATAAGCTATTAGGTGGGAGTAGCACCAGCCTGTGTGTATAACCTTTTCTTCTGAATGACTAATCAAGAAACAGAGGACAGGTTCTGAACCACAGCCAGATAGATATTCCAAAGGCCAAAGCTCTAACAAATGAGAAAATGTCAATAAATCCAAACGTACCACTGGCTCTCATCAGGAAATGAGCAATGCCTAGTTATATTAACCTGCATCACTGTCGACTATGCAGTATCATTAATCAATTGTCAGCTTCACTCAGTTGGACGAAGCATGTCCCCCATTAAGGGGGGAAAAAATTGAGTTCACGGTCAAATTTATCAGCGTCAAGGCCAACAGCTGTTAGATATTTCTCACCACATGGAAGGAGGCCACTTGGCCCATCGCATCTCTGCCAGCTCGCAGAAGAATCTCTCCCCCCAACCCCCCACCAGTGTCCTCCCACAATTTATCACTCACCCCAGTTAAGTTTCATCTACCACTCCTTGGCTCGCTTTCCTACTTCATCTAGATCCAGTTGTAATTTGTGAACTTTGCCACCAGGATCTCTCCCTTGATCCCTTGAAATGTAAAATTGTGATCTGCCTGCATATCCCAGTACCCCAAAACCACAAAGTATAATTCAAAGACCAGGAAAACCTCCTGATATCAAACATAACGTTATTCTCTTGAACACAATCAACAAAATACAGTAACAAGATAATTTCTCTCTTCTCTTGTGGGATAGCATAGTGCAATAACTTGCTTTTGCCTGGAATATAATTAAACCCACACTTCAAAAAATATCTAGACAGTGTAACACAAGGAGGCACATTTTGAAGATGATATGGCCGACTGTGAAACTTTTAAACCTGTTTGTTTAAATCTCTTGCCTCTGGGCATGAAGCAACCAACAGCATCACCTGTTTACATCATTTCCCATGTTGCTCAGAGCCACCTGCCCACACTCTGCCTCTGAACACTGTTCATTTATGAGGAAGTATTTAGATTGAGTTTCTCACTAAAACATTCTAGTTCAGTTTAGAAATCCTGTCACGCAAACTTGTGTGACCACCACATTCAAGCACAGCATGTACACCACATTGCTTTTAGAAACGACAGCATATTTAAGTTTAGACAGATTAAATGCCAAATTTGAAACCCTGTACTTACAAAATAAAGTAATTTTCTTTCCCCTGTATTAACATGTAAAGGTAGAAAAACTTGCTTGCACCTCACCTTCATTACACAACACTCCACCGTAGAAATAAAGCTTCATAGCTCTCAGCTTTTTCAAATTACACAATGAGAGCAAGCAACTCCACGTAAGAAGTAAAATTTGGCTACTTAAAGAAAAATTTTCTAACTTTAAGACATAACCTTGATTATTCTAACCGTGACCAAGGTTTTGGACAGAACTTAACTCTTTGAGAGATCACAAGTTTGTGAAAAGTGTCTGACAATTCAAGGTCTTTGTTTCCCTCCATATTTTTCACTGACAAACTTCTTCAGCAATTATTTTCACTTTTTGTTTCAAATATGTGCTTAATATGCATGGGGACAACCCTGAGCGCAAAGCTATGCAAAAGGTGGTGGGCATCACAGGCCCGACCATCGAGAACATCTGCAGGGAACACTGCTGACAGAGAGCAGCAGCAATCAATAAAGACCCCCACCACCCGGCACACGCTCTGCTCTCGCTGCTGCCATCAGGACACGGGTATCGGTGCCACAAGACTCGCACCCACCAGGTTCAGGAACAGCTGCTCCCCCTCCACCGTCAGACTCCTCAACGACAAACTCAATCAGGGACTCGTTTAAGGACTCTTACTTTTGCACCTTATTGATTTTTTTTCCTTTCTGTATTGCAGTTTCTTGACATGTACAGTACACATTGAGTGCATTTTTTTTGTACTACCAATAAGTGCTAATTCCTCCTCGCCAGCAGGAAAAAAAATTCTCACGGTTGTACGTGATGTCATGTCATTAAATCTGAATATTAATAATAAAGGCAAGCTATTGTGGGGTAAAAGATGAAGGGTTTATAAAATCCAATAAGCATCTTTAAATACATAACCTGAAAAGAATAGAATTTTTTCCCACATGATGGACGAGAAGCAGAAATTTAAAAGAATTCTTTCTGCCCTAAAAAGTTCATCTCAATAGAAATCCTCCGCTATTTTCTATGCAACTGTAAAATACTTCAGCATCCTATTGAACAGGTACCCAAGACACACAAATTACGGAGAGAATATATTACCAGCTTTCCACAAATCCCATTTCCCTTTTGTCACACAAACTCTAGTGAGAACATTCATGTCCACGAGGAGAAATTTCTTCAGCCAGAGGGTAGTGAATCTGTGGAATGTATTGTTACAGACGTCCGTAGATGTCAAGTTATTGGGTAGATTTAAAGCCAAGGTTGATAGGTTCTTGATTAGTAAGGGTATCCATGGTTACGAGGAGAATGGGGTTGAGAATGAAAATAATCAGCCGTGATGAAAATAGCAGGGCAGACTCAATGAGCCGAATGGCCTAACCCTGTCTTATGTTCTACGAGAGATCAATAGTTCAGGTTTAGAAGAGTAGGCTTAAAGAGACCTGCTGAGTTTCTCCAGCACTGTGTTTTTACTCTGCAGACTTTGCTTCCATTTAAAGAGGTATCCATCCTCAGTTTTAATTCCACACCGGAAACACAATTTGACATCTTGCAAGCATGCTTTACACCTCCTGAGAAAATTATTATTTACTTCCCCGACAATTACCTTAGTTTGTCATTCACGTTTTTTGTTACAATTCATCGTTGAACTAAGGTTTAAGGTTTGAGTTACAGGGAAAGGTTGTGCAGACTGGGGCTTTTTTCTCTGGAGCATAGAAGATTGAGAGGGGACTTGATAGAGGTGTTTAAGATTTTAAAAGGGACAGACAGAGTGAACGTGGATAGGCTTTTTCAATTAAGAGTGGGGGAGATTCAAACTAGAGGGCATGGTTTAAGATTGAAGGGAGAAAATTATAAGGGGAACATGAGGGGAAATTTCTTGACGCAGAGGGTGGTGGGGATGTGGAATGAGCTTCCGGCAGATGTGGTCGAGGCGGGATCATGGTTACATTTAAGGAAAGACTGGATCGTTACATGGATAGGAGGGGACTGGAGGGGTATGGACCGGGTGCTGGTCAGTGGGACTAGGAGGGTGGGGATTTGCTACGGCATGGACTAGTAGGACCGAACTGGCCTGTTCTGTGCTGTAAGTGGTTATATGGTTAAACGTACAAATCAAAAAAGGCAATTCCATAAAGCAGGGTTTTTAAATCCCAGGCTGCGGACTGCCGGAGACTGGCTCGAATTGGCCGGTGGCGGGGGGGGGGTACCAGGACGCGAGGAGGTGCCAAGGGTGCCGAAAGGATCCTGACCGGTGTTGGGGGTACAGACCTGGACCTCAGGTTGCAAATGCTTTGGACTGGACTGGACTGTGTGTGGCTGCGGGCAAATCCACTCCGAGGGGATACACACTCTCTCTCTCTGACTCCAAGAGGGATAGCCTTGCGGCAGGCAAAAAGAGATTTCATGGAGTAGGACACTGCTTTATTACTAATGACAAGAACTTGAACCTGAGAATCAGAGACCTTTAAAGCTCAGTAACCTGACTTGTGCAAGGACTGGAGCATTTCATTGGGAGTTGCAATAAGAAGGAATAAAAGTTTGAAATCAGGCATTTGGCAGAAAGCAGGGGCATTTTGCACGCTGCTGTTATTGTTGCTGGGAGCTCCCTGCCAACCTGAGCACCTTCCCCTGTCAAGGCTCCAGCCGTCAATCAACCCCCCCCCCCCAACTCCCCCCCACCCCCAACTCCCCCCCACCCCCAACTCCCCCCCACCCCCAACTCCCCCCCACCCCACCCCCCACTCACCTCTCAAGCCCGAAGACCACCGCCAAGCCGGGAGGCGAAACTTTCGCTTTGCTTTAAATTCTCTCCCCGCCAGCTCTCGCTCCTTCTGCCGCTTGCAGCGCGCCTCTTCACAATGTCACTCGCCGACTGCCGTTCCCTCAGCCGGCCACGGGCAGGCGCTGTCGGGGGGGGGGGGGCACGCTGGGAGATGCAGTCCCGCCCCCTCGGTCCGCCAACCGCCGCACGACGGAGCGGAAGACTACAAGACCCGCCATGCCCCGCGCGAGGGTGGCGTCCAATCGCCGCCCTCTCCCCTCCCCCCGAAGCACGCAGGGAGTTGGAGTCCTCACCGGCGGGACGAGCGGCGGACGACACCTCCCGCGGCGCATGCGCATGCGCGCCCACGGGGCTGAGGGGTTTCGTTCTTCCCTCAAGAGGAATGAACTTGCTAAGTTTTCAAATAAAGATCAGGTAAAAACAGGACCGACGCCGAAGAGATGAACCAATACCTTTATGTCGCCTCATCTCGGATCCACGCCGTCCCCGCCTTTCTTCCCCGGGGGTTTGAGGGAAGATCCCAGTTTATTTTGAGTTGAGAGGGAGACTCCACGAGGCTGCGTGCGCAGGCGCCACGTAACCCCACCCCCCTCCTCCCGGGCGGCGCGATGACGTCACGGGTCGAGCCCCGTCGCACCGCCTGCCCCGTTGCTAACAATAACTCGGTTGCTCGGCAACCCGGAGAAGCGCGAGCCGCTGACGCCGTGGCGTCTCCAATGGGGTTGGGGGTGGGGGGGGGGAATCCCTGCCTGCTCCGCGCGTGCGAGTGAGTGGTTGCAGGATCGGGGGGTTCTGCGCCCGCCAGTGGACACAATGGGGAGGCCCCCGCGCGTGCACGTGGGTACAGTGAGGGATCCCTGCGCGTGCCCGTGGTTAGAGTGGGGGGGGAAATCCCTGCGCGTGCCAGTGGTTAGAGTGGGAGGAATTCCCTGCGCGTGCCAGTGGTTAGAGTGGGGGGAAATCCCTGCGCGTGCCAGTGGTTAGAGGAGGGACATCCCTGCGCGTGCCCATGGTTAGAGTGGGGGGGAATTCCCTGCGCGTGCCAGTGGTTAGAGTGGGGGAAATCCCTGCGCGTGCCCGTGGTTAGAGTGGGGGGGAATTCCCTGCGCGTGCCAGTGGTTAGAGTGGGGGGGGGATCCCTGCGCGTGCCCGTGGTTAGAGTGAGGGGACATCCCTGCGCGTGCCTGTGGTTAGAGTGGGGGGAAATCCCTGCGCGTGCCCGTGGTTAGAGTGGGAGGAATTCCCTGCGCGTGCCAGTGGTTACAGTGGGGGTAAATCCCTGCGCGTGCCCGTGGTTAGAGTGGGGGGATTCCCTGCGCGTGCCCGTGGTTGGAGTGGGGGGAAATCCCTGCGCGTGCCCGTGGTTAGAGTGAGGGGAAATCCCTGCGCGTGCCTGTGGTTAGAGTTGGAGGAATTCCCTGCGCGTGCCAGTGGTTAGAGTGGGAGGAATTCCCTGCGCGTGCCAGTGGTTACAGTGGGGGGAATTCCCTGCGCGTGCCCGTGGTTGGAGTGGGGGAAATCCCTGCGCGTGCCCGTGGTTAGAGTTGGAGGAATTCCCTGCGCGTGTCAGTGGTTACAGTGGGAGGAATTCCCTGCACGTGCCAGTGGTTAGAGTGGGAGGAATTCCCTGCACGTGCCAGTGGTTACAGTGGGGGGACATCCCTGCGCGTGCCCGTGGTTAGAGTTGGAGGAATTCCCTGCGCGTGCCAGTGGTTAGAGTGGGAGGAATTCCCTGCACGTGCCAGTGGTTAGAGTGGGAGGAATTCCCTGCGTGTGCCAGTGGTTACAGTGGGGGGAAATCCCTGCGCGTGCCAGTGGTTAGAGGAGGGACATCCCTGCGCGTGCCCGTGGTTAGAGTGGGGGGGAATTCCCTGCGCGTGCCAGTGGTTAGAGTGGGGGAAATCCCTGCGCGTGCCCGTGGTTAGAGTGGGGGTGAATTCCCTGTGCGTGCCAGTGGTTAGAGTGGGGGGGGAATCCCTGCGCGTGCCCGTGGTTAGAGTGAGGGGACATCCCTGCGCGTGCCTGTGGTTAGAGTGGGGGGAAATCCCTGCGCGTGCCCGTGGTTAGAGTGGGAGGAATTCCCTGCGCGTGCCAGTGGTTACAGTGGGGGTAAATCCCTGCGCGTGCCCGTGGTTAGAGTGGGGGGATTCCCTGCGCGTGCCCGTGGTTGGAGTGGGGGGAAATCCCTGCGCGTGCCCGTGGTTAGAGTGAGGGGAAATCCCTGCGCGTGCCTGTGGTTAGAGTTGGAGGAATTCCCTGCGCGTGCCAGTGGTTAGAGTGGGAGGAATTCCCTGCGCGTGCCAGTGGTTACAGTGGGGGGAATTCCCTGCGCGTGCCCGTGGTTGGAGTGGGGGAAATCCCTGCGCGTGCCCGTGGTTAGAGTTGGAGGAAATCCCTGCGCGTGCCCGTGGTTAGAGTTGGAGGAATTCCCTGCGCGTGTCAGTGGTTACAGTGGGAGGAATTCCCTGCGCGTGCCAGTGGTTACAGTGGGGGGACATCCCTGCGCGTGCCCGTGGTTAGAGTTGGAGGAATTCCCTGCGCGTGCCAGTGGTTAGAGTGGGAGGAATTCCCTGCACGTGCCAGTGGTTAGAGTGGGAGGAATTCCCTGCGCGTGCCAGTGGTTACAGTGGGGGGACATCCCTGCGCGTGCCCGTGGTTAGAGTGGGGGGAAATCCCTGCGCGTGCCTGTGGTTAGAGTTGGAGGAATTCCCTGCGCGTGCCCGTGGTTAGAGTGAGGGGAAATCCCTGCGCGTGCCTGTGGTTAGAGTTGGAGGAATTCCCTGCGCGTGCCAGTGGTTAGAGTGGGAGGAATTCCCTGCGCGTGCCAGTGGTTAGAGTTGGAGGAATTCCCTGCGCGTGCCCGTGGTTGGAGTGGGGGGAAATCCCTGTGCATGCCCGTGGTTAGAGTGAGGGGAAATCCCTGCGCGTGCCAGTGGTTACAGTGGGGGGGGGGGGTTTCCCCTGCATGTGCCAGCGGTTACAGTGGGGGTGGGGGTTCCCTGCGCGTGCCAGTGGTTACAGTGGGTTGATCCCCTGCATGCCAGTAGTTACAGTGGGTGGATCCCCACGCGTGCCAGTGGTTACAGTGGGGTGAATCCCTGTGTGTGTGTCAGTGTTTACGGGCAATTCCTGCGTGTGCCAGTGGTTACAGTGCAGTGGAATTTCTGTGTGCCAGTGGCAACAGTAGGGAAAAGGCCCGATGCGTGTCAGTGGCTACAGTGGGGGGAATCCATGTGTGTGTCAGTGGTTACAGTGGAGGAAAGCTCTGCATGTGCCAGTGTTTATAGTTGGGGGGGGGGCAGGCAATGAATCCTTGCACATGGCATTGATTACAGTGGGAAATCCCTGCCAGGGTTTATAGTGGAGAAATCCCTTAGTGTACCAGAGGCATGTTCATGACAATAAATTCTGATGCCAATGTACCAGTATTTTATAGTGGTGGAGGCCCTGGGAGTGTAACAGTTTACAGTGGGAGGAATCATGGGCATGTATGTTTTAACACTGGGGCAGTCCCTGCGTGTGACTGTTTACTCTGGCTGGAATCTCTGGTTATGTACCACTGTTTTACACTGGGAGAGTCAAGTTTAAATTCAAATTTATTTTCAGAGTACATATGTGACATCACATATAATTCTGAGATTCTTTTCTCCATGGATGTATGCCAGTTTTCAGTGGGAGCGGGGGATATCTGCATGTGCTGGCATTGACAGTGCAGGGTAATCCCTGGGAATCTGCCAGTGTGTGTCATGAAGGAGTCCCCAGAAATGTGACAATATTTACGGTGGGAATGTCTGAAAACAGTACTGTCCACTGTGGGGAATGGCTGGGAATGCTTCACTATTTGGAGACAGTCTCTGGGGCAGCAAAAAGGTAATGCTTGAGAAACTCAGTGGGTCAAACGGTTAACTTTATGTTGCAAAGATAAAGATACAGAACCAACATTTTGAGCTTGAGCCCTTCATCAAGGTAGGAGCAAAATGTTGGCAGGTGTCCAAATAGCCGACTTCTCTGGTTTCTTCTACTCTACTCTCCATTCTCCTTATCTTCCCCATCCCTCCATCTCCTTTCCTCCAACTCTCCACCCCCTTCTCCATTCACAGAGCCATCCCCCTTCGCCCTGTCTGCTGGTGTGCCTTCCCTCCCTTATCTACCTATTACCTCCTGGTTATGGACTGTTCTCCTCCCCCTGCCCCTCATCCCCCACTATTTTGTTTGGGCGTTTGCCTACATTTTGCTCATAAAAAGATCGAGCTCGAAATGTTGGTTAGCTTTGCTACATGAAGGACACTATTTGACCTGCTAGATTTCTCCAGCGTTGTGTTTTAACTTCAACCACAATGTCTGCAGACTTTCATGTTTTACTTAGGTCTCTCGGAGAGTGTCAACATTTACAAGGGTCGTGATTGCTGCAGAATTTTCACTGTGTCTCTAGGAAGCTATTATTTTGTTATTAATCTTGAGGAGTCATCTCTGTCTGGGCAACAAACATTTTAATCTAATTCTGTAGAAATGCACTGTTCAATAATCTGGGGATAAAACATGTCCCTTGCACAACTCAGGATTTCCTGGTGTTGTGTGACATACTGCCCTCTAGTGTTCAGTCTGCTAATTACTAACCACCATTCATTGCTTTTCTTCCTTAATACCCATATACCTCTCTTCTTTCTTTCTTTTTTTTTCTTTGGCTTGGCTTCGCGGACGAAGATTTATGGAGGGGGTAAAAAGTCCACGTCAGCTGCAGGCTCGTTTGTGGCTGACAAGTCCGATGCGGGACAGGCAGACACGATTGCAGCGGTTGCAAGGGAAAATTGGTTGGTTGGGGTTGGGTGTTGGGTTTTTCCTCCTTTGCCTTTTGTCAGTGAGGTGGGCTCTGCGGTCTTCTTCAAAGGAGGTTGCTGCCCGCCAAACTGTGAGGTGCCAAGATGCACGGTTTGAGGCGTTATCAGCCCACTGGCGGTGGTCAATGTGGCAGGCACCAAGAGATTTCTTTAGGCAGTCCTTGTACCTTTTCTTTGGTGCACCTCTGTCACGGTGGCCAGTGGAGAGCTCGCCATATAATACGATCTTGGGAAGGCGATGGTCCTCCATTCTGGAGACGTGACCCATCCAGCGCAGCTGGATCTTCAGCAGCGTGGACTCGATGCTGTCGACCTCTGCCATCTCGAGTACTTCGACGTTAGGGGTGTAAGCGCTCCAATGGATGTTGAGGATGGAGCGGAGACAACGCTGGTGGAAGCGCTCTAGGAGCCGTAGGTGGTGCCGGTAGAGGACCCATGATTCGGAGCCGAACAGGAGTGTGGGTATGCCCTCAGACAGCTCCAAGAAAAGTGCAGAGAACAAAACAAAGGACTCTACATCACCTTTGTTGACCTCACCAAAGCCTTCGACACCGTGAGCAGGAAAGGGCTTTGGCAAATACTAGAGCGCATCGGATGTCCCCCAAAGTTCCTCAACATGATTATCCAACTGCACGAAAACCAACAAGGTCGGGTCAGATACAGCAATGAGCTCTCTGAACCCTTCTCCATTAACAATGGCGTGAAGCAAGGCTGTGTTCTCGCACCAACCCTCTTTTCAATCTTCTTCAGCATGATGCTGAACCAAGCCATGAAAGACCCCAACAATGAAGACGCTGTTTACATCCGGTACCGCACGGATGGCAGTCTCTTCAATCTGAGGCGCCTGCAAGCTCACACCAAGACACAAGAGAAACTTGTCCGTGAACTACTCTTTGCAGATGATGCCGCTTTAGTTGCCCATTCAGAGCCAGCTCTTCAGCGCTTGACGTCCTGCTTTGCGGAAACTGCCAAAATGTTTGGCCTGGAAGTCAGCCTGAAGAAAACTGAAGTCCTCCATCAGCCAGCTTCCCACCATGACTACCAGCCCCCCCACATCTCCATCGGGCACACAAAACTCAAAACGGTCAACCAGTTTACCTATCTCGGCTGCACCATTTCATCAGATGCAAGGATCGACAATGAGATAGACAACAGACTCGCCAAGGCAAATAGCGCCTTTGGAAGACTACACAAAAGAGTCTGGGAAAACCCATATACCTACTCCTCAAGGATTCACTGAGAATATGTTTGGAGCCAAAAGAGATGGGAGAGATCTTAAATGGATTTTTTGAATCGGTGTTCACTCAGGAAACGGGCGCAGAGTCGTGGGAAGTAAGGAAAACCAACAGTGAGGTCATGAAACCAATACAGATTAAAACTCAAAAGGGTGGATAAATCCCCAGGGCCTGACAAGATACTCCCCCAGACATTGAGGGAGGCTAGTGTAGAAATTTCAGGGGTTCTGGCAGAAATATTCACACCTTCTCTTTTTTTTAAATATAAAATATTTTTCACACTATGAACCATACTGACCAAAATACACACAAACATTTCCCTCTTGAATATACACAGTGTCATTTTCTCCCCATTTCCTCCCCCTTCCCTCCTTCCTTCACCCCCCCCCTCCCCACCCACTCAATGTTCAACATATATGATACATTAAACCCATTAAACAATGTCGTCACACAATGAAAGTAACAAGAAATTTGTGTCTTCTACTTTTACATACTGGGTCAGTTCATTTTGTCTTCTTCTCCTTCTGTCATTTTAGGGGGTGGAGGTCCGCGGTAGGACTTCTCTGTTGCAACACCTTCTCAAGGGTAAGTGAGATGGCAATGAAACACTGACTGGGTCTGTGAAGTTCACATCCCTTTAGTTTATATAAAAAAACCTACAGTAACTCCTATGGGAACCTGGAATCAGGAGCTCATTTGGACACTAGAGCACCATCCACATATGGTTCCACTGTTTCTATCTCTATTTTACATTTTTCTATTTTATCCTCTCTCCAACTTTCTCTCCCTTCCCCCCTTGTGGTGGTCCCTCCCTTGACCTCAATGAGCCAGGCAGAATTACCACATTGGTGGTGCAAAAAAACTGTTCTTAAGAACAGCTTGACAGGCAGACAAGCTTAGAGCATGGATTGACACAGAGAATTATGGCATTGTGGCCATTACTGAAACTTGGTTGCAGGAGGGGCAGGACTGGCAGCTCAATGTTCTGGACATCGGTTACTTTGGATGCAATAGAACAGGGGTGGGGGAATGAAAGGGAAAATATCACAGCTGTGCTCTGACAGGACAGACCAGAGGGCTCGTCTACTGAGGCTATATGGGTGGAGCTGAGGAACAGGAAAGATATGACCACACTCGTAGTGTTGAATTATAGACCACCCAATCGTCAATGAGAATTAGAGGAACAAATATGTAGAGAGATGGCAGACAGCTGCAGGAAACACAAGGTTGTGATAGTAAGAGATTTTAACTTTTCACATATTGACTGGGACTCCCATACAGTAAAAGGACTGGATGGCTTGGAGTTTGTCAAATATGCTCAGGAAAGTTTTCTAAATCAATATAGAGGTACGAACGAGAGAGAGTTGAATCTCCTATTAGGAACGAGTCAGAGCAGGTGACAGAAGAATGTGTCGGGGAACATTTTGGGTCCAGTAATCATAATGCCATTAGTTTCAAGTTAATTATGGTGAAGGATAGGTCTGGGGCTCAGGTTGAGATTCTAAATTGGAGAAAGGGTGATTTTGAGGAAATGATAAAGGATCAAGAATGTGTGGATTGGGATGTTGTTTTCGGGCAAGAATGTGCAAGGTAAGTGGAAGACCTTCAAATATGACATGTTGAGAGTACAGAGTGTGTACGTTCTTGTCAGAATTAAAGGCAAAGTTAGCAGGCATAGGGAACTTTGGTTTTCAAGGGATATTGGGGATTTGATTCGGAAGAAGAGAGAGGTGCATAGCAAGTATAGGCCACATGGAGCAAATGAGGTATTTGAGGAGTATAAAAAAATCCAAGAAATCTCAAGAAAGAAATTAGGAAGGCTAAAAGACGTGAGGTTGCTTTGGCAGACAATATGAAGGAAAATCCTAAGGGTTTCTACAGGTATATTAAGAGCAAAAGGATAGTAAAGGACAAAATAGTAGTCGGCTATGTATGGAGCCGAAAGAGATGGGAGAGAACTTACATGGGCTTTTTGCATCAATATTCACTCGGGAAATGGGCAGAGAGTCGTGGGAAGTAAGGAAAACCAACAGTAAGGTTATGGAACCTATACAGATTAAAGAGGAGGAGGTGCTTGCTGTCTTAAAGCAAATAAGGGTGGATAAATCCCCATTTATTCCTTCGGAATCAAGAGAGGCTGGTGTAGAAATTGCAGGATCTCTGCCAGAAATATTTAAAATGTCCTTAGCCAAGGGTGTGGTGCAGAGCATTGGAGAATAGTGCGCATTGTTCCATTGTTTAAAAAATGCTCCAAAAGTAACCCTGGAAATTATGGGCCATAGAACCGGATGTTAGAAGTAGGTAAATTATTGGAAGGTGTTCCAAGAGATCAGATACACAAGTATTTGGATAGCCAGGGACTGATTAGGGATAATCAACATGTTTAACCAATCTTGTAGAGTTTTTTGAGGAGGTCACCAGGAAAGTTGATGAAGGAAAGGCTGTAGGTGTTTTCACATGGACTTTAGTCAGGCCTTTGACAAAGTCTCACATGGGAGGTTAGTCAGGAAGGTTCAGACACTCGATATTCATTGTGAAGTAGTCAACTGGATTTGACATTGGCTGGATGGGAGAAGCCAGAGAGTGGTGGTGGATGACTGCTTCTCTGACTGGAGCCCTGTGACTAGTGGTGGTGCCTCAGGGATCAGTTGCTGGGACTGTCATCTATATCAATGATCTGGATGATAATGTGTTAAAATAGGTTTTAGTGCAGATGACACTAAGATTGGAGGCGTCATGGACAGCGAAGATTTTCAAAGTTTGCCAAGGGATCTGAACCAGCTGGAAAAATGGGCTGAAAAATTGCAGATGGAATTTAACGCAGACGAATGTGAGGTGATGCATTTTGGAAGGACAGACCAAGAAAGGACGTACACGGTAAATGGTCGGGCACTTTAGAACGGAGGGATCTGGAATACAGGTACATAATTCTCTGAAAGTGGTGTCACAGGTAGATGGGGTGGTAAAGAGAGCTTTTGGCACATTGGCCTTCATCAATCAAAATACTGAGTGCAGGAGTAGGATGTTCAAGACACTGGTGAGGCCAACCTTGGAGCATTGTGTGCAGTTTTGGTCACCTAACTACAGGAAAGATATCAATAAGATCGAAAGTGAGCAGGGAAGATTTACTAGGATGTTACCCAGACATCAGGAACTGAACTACAGGGAAAGGTTAAACTTTATACCCTGGACCGTAGGTATTAATAATTATGAGGGAGATAGACAGTGTAAATATAGGTAGGCTATTACCATCGAGGGGAGGTGAGATACAAACTAGAGGACACGGGTTAAGGATGAAAGCGGAAAGGTTTCGGGGGAACTTCTCTACACAGAGGCTAGTGGGAGTGTGGAACAAGCTGCCAGCTGAAGTGGTAAATATAGGCTCAGTTTTAACATTTGAAAAGAAGGGGAGGATGCCAGCAAACCGTGTGTTTCTCTGGGACAATCTACTGGTGTTATGGGATCTAAGTGGCTGGGACCAACACTGGTCAACAATTTTTTTTTAATTCTTAAATTTTCTTTCATAAAAATTGATTATGATAAATAACGTCAAATGAAGCAAAAAGATTATTTCAGATTTGCTGTATCACAAGAAATAGGAGCAGAAGTCGGCCCATTGGCTCATCGTGTCTACTCCATTCTAATCATGAGCTGATCCACCCTCCCACTCCATGGCTTTCTCCCCGTAATCTTTGATGACCTGACTAATCAAATACCTGTCAATCTCTGCCTTAACTACACCTAACGACCTCACTTTCACAGCTGCAAATTCCACGGACTCACGACCCTCTGACTAAAGAAATGTTTCCGCATCTTTGTTTTAAACTGACACCCTTCTACCCTGAAATTATGCCCTCTTGTAGTAGACTCCCCCACTGCCCCACCATGGGAAACATCCTTGCCACATCTGCTCTGTCCAGGCCTTTCAGCCTTCTCCCCTCATCCTCAGTCCAAGAGCTGACGGTTCTTCCTCATGCACTAACCCTTTCATTCCTGGTATCATTCAAGTAAATCTTCTCTGAACCTTCTCCAATGCCAGCGTGCCTTTTCTCAAATATGGCACCGAAAACTGTACAAGTGAGGTCTCACCAGTGCTGTATTGAGTCTCAACATTACATCCCTGCTCTTTTATGCTATTCCTTTAGAAATGAATGCCAACATTGCATTCACCTTCCTCACCCCTGAAGGTCAGCCTTTAGGGCAGTGATTTTCAAAATGCTCCCCAGACTCACATTCCACCTTAAGCAGTCCCTCTGCCATTGGTGCTCTATAATCAGTAAGGGATTGCTTAAAGTGGGATGTGAGTGGGAAGGGAAGGTTGAGAACCACTGCTCTAGACCCAATTGTTACTGACATATTTTGCTTGAGAAAAATTGTCATTGGGCCATTTCCTTTGGAGTACTGAAACTGTGCACATAACGAGTCAATGAGGGACGATTAAAACAGTGGTTTTTTTAATGTTTTCTTTTCACACATACCACCTTATTGTAATCCCTTACTAATCACAGAGCACCTCTGGCAAAGGGATTACTTCAGGTGGAATGTGAGTTTGGTGGGGGTGGGGGGAGGGGGAGTTTGAAAACCTCTATTTTAGGGTGTCCTGCATGAGGATTCCCAAGTCCCTTTGCACTTCAGAATTTTGAATTTTCTCCCCATCGAAATAATAGTCTGCCCGTCTATTTCTTCTACCAAAGTGCATGACCATAGACTTTCCAACACTGTATTTCATCTTCCACCTCTTCTCCTCATCTATCCACATCTCTCTGCAGCCTTTCCAATATCCTCAGTGCCACATCCCCTACCACTTAGGAATCATCTGCAAATTTAACCAAAAGCTATCTATTCCATTATCCAAATCATTTATATACAATGTAAAAAGAAGTGGCCCCAACATCGATCCTTGCAAAACATGACTGACAACCGGTAGTCAACCAGAACAGGATCCCTTTATTCCCACGCTCTGTTTCCTGCTGACCCACCTGCGCTCTACCCGCGCTGATATCCTTCCTGTAATTCCATCAGCTCCCATCTTGTTCAGCAGCCTCATGTGTGGCACCTTGATGAAGACCCTTTGAAAGTCCAAGTACACAACATCCCCTGCATCTCCCCTGTCCATCCTACTTGTGATCTCTTCAAAAAATTACAATAATTTTGTCAGGCATGATTTTCCTTTAAGGAAACCATGTTGACTTGGGCTTATCTTGTCATGCACCTCCAGGTATTCCTCATCCTTGACATTCAACTTGAACAGCTTCCCAACCACCGACGTCAGGCTAATAGGTCTATAATTTCCTTTCTGCTGCCTCCCTCCCTTCTTAAACAGTAGAGTGACATTTGTGATCCTCCGGTCCACTGGAATCCTGCCAGACTCTATTAATTCCTGGAAGATCATTACCAACACCTCCACAATTCTTCAGAACCTGAGGGTGTATTCCTTCCGGTCCAGGAGACGTATCAACCCTTAGACCATTTAGTTTCCCAAGTACCTTCTCTCTGCTGATCTTGACTGCCCTTACTTCTCTTCCGAGAAAGCCACGAGACTCCAGTATTCTACTAACGCCTTCCATAGTGAAGACTGATCCAAAATATTCATTCAGTTCCTCTGCCATCTCCTTGTCTCCCATTACAATTGCTGTTTTTCTATTGGACTTGTGTCTTTGGTTGCTCTTTCTCTTTGATTAGTCTTGCTAACTTCCTTTCCTAATTCATCTTTTCCTTCCTAATCACCTCCTTAGTTGTCTTCTCCAAGTCCTCCATCTTCCCACTCATTTTTGCTTCCTTTTTTGCCCTCCCTTTGGCTTTTACTTGGCCTTTAACTTCCCTCGTCGGCCACAATCATCTCATTTTTCCATTCACAATTTTCTTTCTGTTTGGTAGGTGCCTGTCCTGCTCTCTCCTCATTTCATATAGAAACTCCAGCCACTGCTGACCTGCTGTCTTCCCCATTCCTGTGTTTTATTCCAATCGACGTTGGCCAGATCTTCTCTCATGTGACTGTAATTCCCTTTGCTCCACTAAAATACCGACACGTTGGACTCTAGCCTCTCCTTTTCATATTTCACAGTGAACCCAATCCCATTGTGATCACGGCCTCCTCCTTTACCTTAAGTTCTCTAATCACCTCTGGTTCATAACTCAGCATCCAATCCAGACCAGCTGATCCCCTGGGGGACTCATCAACAAGCTGCTCCAAAAACCATCCCGTAGACATTCGACAAACTCTCTCTCCTGAGATCCCGGACTGACCTGACCTTCCTGATCTCCTTTCATGTTAAAATCCCCCATGATTATTGTAACGCTGTCCTTCCAACGTGCCTTATCTATTTCCAGTTGCATTTTGTAGTCCACATCCCGGCTGCTGTTTGGGGGTCCTGTAAATACAGTAACTGCCATTAGGGTCCTTTTACCTTTACCCATAAGGATTCTTCCTTTTTTTGATCCTATGTCCCTTCTTTTCAATGATTTAATATTGTTGCTTATGAGCAGAGCCACGCCACCCCCTCTGCCTACCTGCCTACCCTTGTGATACACCGAGTATCCTTGGACATTCAGCTCCCAATGACATCCATCCTTTAGCCACGATTCAGGAATGGCCACTGCATCGTACCCTCCAACCTGCAGCTGTACAGCGAAACCATCCACCTTGTTTCTAATGCTACCTTTAGACCAGTTTTTGCATGTCCTGTGTCTCTGCCATCCCGCAGGTTACTATTTTGTCACGTCACCTGCCTGTCACCCTTGCTCCACACTATCTTCACTTTACCGATGATTCCCCCAGCAGTCTGGTTCCCACCCCCCAGCCAAATTAGTTGAAACCCTTCCGAACGGCTATATTAAACCTACCTACCAAGATATTGGTCCCCTTTGGGTTCAGCTGTAACCCATCCTTTTTTATAGGTCGTACCTACCCCAAATGAGTTCCTAATGATCCAGAAATCTGAAGCCCTGCCTCCTGCATCAGTTTCTCAGCAATGTATTTATCTACCTGATCTCACTATTCTTGCCCTCACGAGCACGTGGCACAGGCAGTAATCCTGAGATTACCACCCTGGAGGTCCTGCTTCTCAATTTCCTCCCTAAGTCCCTGTATTCCTTCTTCAGGACCTCCCGACTTATCTTACACATGTCATTGGTACCAACATGTACCAAGACTTCTGGCTGTTCACCCTCTCCTTTCAGAATACTTTGGTCAAGATTTGAGACATCCCATACCCTGGCATCAGGGAGGCAATGTGTAAGAGGTTGGAGAAACTTTTATTGAATTTAACATGTTTAATAACAACGCTGGCACATGGTGTTAGTTCACCTGATCTAAAAATGTTTTGTTGCTGATATTTGTTTGTACTCAGCATCTGATGCCTCTCCTGTCAGTGTCCAACAATAGTCAGCCATCTTGGTGGATTCCAGTTGCCCTGATACCACTTTTCCATGGCCGCCATGAGCTGGTGAAACCTTTCACCATGTTCGTCACTGACGGCACCAAGATTAGCAGGGAAGACGTCAAAGTTCTAATGCAGAAAATGAATTTTAAATGACATGGTACACCTCATGGTTTTGAATGTTTGAAGTAGACTTAAAATATGTCAGGAAATCACAAAAATAGATTATATCTAAAAAATAAGTATGTAATAGGAAAATTTTAAGGTGATTTAAATGATCAACAGCCCAAAATCCATAAAATGCACCCACAAGTGTTCGGGAAGCAAAATCTTCATTGACCGGTAATATTATTTAACCTCTTGAATTTAAAGTCTCCAGCAATGAGAAGAGAAAGAGTCCAGAGATAGAGAAACCTAGACATATGATTGGAGAGGGAGACATTGATAGGTGAATCAGACGGACAACCATTTCTGTCCTCTCTTTTGCCCAGTCATTCAAAATCCTGTAGGACTGGAGTAAGTTTGAATGTGGATCAAAGTGCCTGTTTCTGCGCTCCAAGCCTCTCATACTGGGATGGTGGCCAGAATTCCTCAGTGAACTTTGGAATGCAGCTTAAAGCTAAGGAGGATTCTTGCAAGCTGGGCCATTGTGGATTTGGGAGAAGACCAGGCTGCTGATGTGATCCAATTCTTTACAAGCAATGGCTTGGTGGAGCTTCAAAAACTCTGAAGCAACATCTGTAAAACACAAAAAGTCTGCCGACACCGAGATTGAAGTAAAAACACAACGCTGGAGAAACTCAGCAGCTCAAACAGTGCACTTTAAATAGGTGAAGTGGACTTGACTGTTTGGTCAATATTAAAGAACTGTGTTGTACCGCAATAAAGTTTTACTTCCTGTTACCTTCAGTTGCATTGAGGTCATCTGATAATGGGACTGTTCCTAGACCAGCCACAAGGTGGGGATACTTCACCTGCCATTCAAAATGCATTCCTGTCATGTCTAAGGTTCGTTTCTTTTAGTGGATTTATTTATCTACTGGGAAGGGAATCTCCTTCAAGGTCTAGTGCTTTCTCCCACCATTATATGCAATGAAATGCATCAACGAGATGCAGGGAGCTGACTTTGTTCTTCCCCTTCACACACCTCCCAAATCTCCTGATGAAATACTCGGGCCCAAAACATTGACTGCCTCATACTTTCTGTGGGTGCTGCGTGGCCTGCTGGGCTTCTCCAGCACTTTTGCGTGGTGTTCCAAATCTCCTCCACCTCCAGAGGTTGGGATCCCATCCAATTCCCCGCCACCCATTCACTCTGCCCTGAGGAAGCGCCAATCGACCCAGAGAATGAGGGGCCTGGTTGGACAGGGTGAACTTGGGAGAGAGAGAGAAAGAAAGAGAGGGTATGTACATACACAGGAGTGAAACTGTGTATGTGTGTGTGTGTGTGTGAGATTCAAAATGAAGAACTCCCAAATGCCACCCATTTCAATTCCCCATCCCATTCCCTCACTGACATGTCTGTGCACAGTCTCATGCACGGCCAGGCTGAGACCACCCACAAATTGGAGGAACAACACCTCACCTTCCGACTGGGCCCCCTCCAACTGGATGGCACTAACATCGACTTCTCCAGCTTTCATTAACCCCCCCCTCACTTCTTCGTTCATCACCTTCCCCAGCTCTGACTCTCTCTTCCGTCTCCTTTTGCACAAGCATGGTAAATTTTTACCTCGTCCTTTATCATATCCCATGAACACCTTTTGTTGGTCTGGATTCCTCCCCCAGCCGGCCCTGTCTAAATTCTGAGACTTTCTGAGATTTCCTGCTTCTGGCACATTCTACTTATTCCTTGAAGAAGGGCTCAGCCCCGAAAAGTCGGCAGCTAATTTTGTCTCCTTTGGACGCTGAAAAGACCATCCTAGTTCCTCCAGCATTTTGGTGGGGTTTTACTACAATCGTAGTGTCCGCAGGCACTCGTGTTTCCCTTGTTACCGATCCGCACTGGTCTTTCAATGAAGAAGTTTCAGAGGGAGGTGCAGAGGCCCAGGTTTTGGAGCTTTCTGACCAGTACTGAAGGGATGATGGTAATCGATGAGAAGCTGCCGGATGTACGTATTGCTGTTGACTAGGTGATCAAGTTCAAGTACAACCCAACAAAACAACGTTCTCCGGTCCTCGGTGCAAATCATCCAGACACACAACCAGACATAACACATATATAATCAATATATACGCAGGAAAATTACATATATAAAAATAAAGAAATAAATATTGTTTCGTGAATATGAGAGTCTTGGAGGGTGAGTGGAAGCAGTTCCTTTGGTCGTTCAGCGTTCTCACTGCCCGTGGGAAGAAGCTGATCCTCAGCCTGGTGGTGCTGGCTCTAATACTCCTGTATCTCTCTCCCCACGGGACCAGCTGAAAGATGCTGTGTGCAGGGTGGAAGGGGTCCTCAGTGATTTTGCGCGCCCTCTTCAGACAACGATCCTAGTCGGTCACGTCGATGGAGGGGGTGAGGGAGATACCAGTAAATTCTCTCTGCCGCTCTTATGCTCCTGCGGATTGACCTGCGATCCATTATCTCTGCAGCACCCGTACCCACACTGTGATGCAGCTGGCCAGGACGCTTTTGGGCTCGAAATGTCCCTTTCCTCCTACTGATGCTGCTTGACCCATTGAGTGACTCCAGCAGTCCGTGTGGCGTCTCGGATTCCAGTATCTGCGGCCTCTGGTGTCTGTTATTTTCTTCCGTTCCCATTTAATCAAAACAGCTTTTCTCCTCGACCCTTCTGCCACCTTCTTTCCATCTTCCCCAACTATCAACTGGGATGTTCATGGCAGCTGCCTCTGTTTGGCCGTCCCTGAGCATGTTCTGCTTTTATTTCAGCTCAACAATTGAGATGCAGGGGTTTTGTTTTGCAATTATGCTGTGGTTTCTTTTCAGCTTAGAATTCTATTCCCCTCCCATGAACCTACAAATCTGTAGGTGGGCACGGCCAAAACGTTTTCACCATCCAAATGCTTTGCTCATTTGACATTCCAAAACCATCCCACATGACACTGATCTCAGGGCACCAGGGCAGAAGCTTTGAGGATGCCTTTGCAAAACGTGGCATTGGTGAAGCTGACATTTAATTTAAAAAATGCAATCAACCAAACTTAAAGAGCAAAAAAAATGAAATAAAGCTTTGTTAGTTGCATTTTGCTGATCAACTGCTCGCACGACAAATGTGCCAATGAACCTGCTCTCCCTCATTGGCGGAAAACAAGCGCCGCCCCTCCTCGCTCTGCGGGGATTGGCTCAGGTGACACGCCACTCAAGTTCAAGGCCGCCCCGGTTGGGCGCCGCGCGTTGCACCACAGGAGCTGTAGTTTCCGCCCGGGCTCCGCGAAGTGCGGCGGGCGCCACGAGTGGACTACAGATCCCAGCAGGCCCTTCGCCGCCGGGCTCCCATGTAACAGCTGAGAGCCCCGGGGCGCTGTGACAAGCCGCAGCCAGTCCAGAACCCCTTGTTTATTTCAACGCGGAAGTAGCAGCCTTTTTATTTTTTTGTGTGGGGTCCAGGCGATGTGAAGGGGTAGATCTTCTTGGAAATAATGCAGTGCAAGAGAATAAAAGAGAGAGCAATAAAATAACATGCGGGGGGAAGGGTTGTGTGGCCCCTTAAGGCTGAAGACGGCGAGGAGCGCAAGCCTTTCATTCCGGACTCCATGGCTAGCCCGGTAAATGGATGCACACGTCGGGATTTTCCGCAATGGAGCCAGCGGCGATGAATCACCCCGGGTCCCCTGCCGCGGAGGCTGCCTCTTGCAACGGGGACCCCCGGAGGCGAGCCCCTCAGCCGGCCGGCCCCGGCTTCTGGACGGCGGTGTTCGACTACGAGTCGACGGCGGACGAGGAGCTGACCCTGCGCCGGGGCGACCTGGTCGAGCTGCTGTCCCAGGACTGCACGGTGTCCGGCGACGAGGGCTGGTGGACGGGCAAGATCAAGGACAAGGTGGGAGTCTTCCCCAGCAATTACGTGAGCGAGCTGAGGCCGGACTACCCTGCCCCGCCGGTCATCGACTTCGGGGAGCTGCTGCTGGAGGAGATCATCGGGGTGGGGGGCTTCGGCAAGGTGTACAAGGGGCTGTGGAGGAGCGAGGAGGTGGCGGTGAAAGCGGCCAGGCAAGACCCGGACCAAGACATCAGCGTGACCGCGGCCAATGTCCGCAAGGAAGCGCAGCTCTTCGGCATGCTCAGGCACCCCAACATCATCTTGCTCAAAGGAGTATGCCTGACGGAGCCGAACCTGTGCCTGGTCATGGAGTATGCCCGAGGTGGGGCTTTAAACCGAGCCCTCTCGGGCAAGAAGGCGCCGCCGCACGTCCTGGTGAACTGGGCAGTGCAGATCGCTCGAGGCATGAACTACCTCCACAACGAAGCCGTGGTGCCAGTAATCCACCGGGACCTCAAGTCCAGCAACAGTAAGTACTGACTGCAGTCAGAAATGTTGGAGGAACTCAGCAGGTGCCCCTACCTAGGAGAACAGAAATGCACAGAAAGTCTGCAGACGCTGTGACTGAAGTTAGGAACTCGGAGGAGAGGAGATTTACCAGGATGTTGCCTGGATTTTGGGGAGGGGGAACAAGTCTTGTGAGGCAAGGTTTTAGCAGAGCTGGGACTTCTTCCCTTTGCCGCGAAAAGAGACTTACTTAATAGAGGTCTACAAGATTACGAGAGGCAGAGATAAGGTGGACAGCCAGCGCCAGTCTCCCAGGTTAGGAGTAGCAAACACCAGAGGACATCTGGACAAAGTGAAGGCAGGGAAAGTTAAGGGGAGAGGTCAAGGGGTAGGTTATTTTGCGCAGAGAGTTGCGGCTGCCTGGAATGCATTGCCAGGAAGGCTGCAACATTAGAGGCATTTAAGAGACAGGGCCATGGATGGGAAAAGGAATTGGGGGTTTCAAGGTAGGAAGTTTTTTTTTCTGTAGGAATATATGAGACATCTCAACATTGAAGGCTGAAGGGCCTGTGCTGTAATGTTCCATGTTCCCAGACGGTAAAGATGTACAGTGAAATACGGAAGTCTGAAGACACTGTGATTGCAGTAAAAACAGTGTGTTCGTGCAACGCCTTTACAGCGCCAGCGATTGGGTCTGGACCGGGCTTTGAGTCTTGTCAGGAGTTTGCAGCCCCCGTGTCTGCGTGGGGGCTCTGGTTTCCTCCTACCATTCAAATCGTGCTGGGAGAGTAGGTTAATGAGCCTGCAACAGGGCTAAATTTGAAATGTTGTATTTTAAAAACTCAGCAGGTCTTGCAGCGTCTTTGGGAGGCAAGGATACATAACTGTTTGGGGCTTGAGCCCTTCAAGGTCTGAGTAAAATGCAGGCAGGTGTCTGAATTAAAAGGCTGGGGAAATAGGAGGAATGGGGGGGGGGGCAACAGACAAAAGGTGATAATTGGATACGGATGGAACACAGGAGAGAGGAAAGGTGAGAATTGTCTCTCCTGTGTCCCAACCAGACCCTTTGCCAGTTGGTCCGTACCCCTCCCCACTTCCTCCAGCATTTCTGTACGTTTCGCTATAATCACAGTGTCTGCAGACTTTCATGTTTCACCCCCTAGTAAGTACTGACTGCCCAGCTTCACCCAGCGATGTGAGTTGTCGAGGTATATCATCAATGTTCCTCAAACTGGCAGGTCAATCACACAAGAACTAGCTTGGCAGGGTTGGCGACCGATCGTCATCAGTCCTGCACCATTAACTCTCATTTCTTGCTCCACAATTCGTCTTTCGTGCATAAAGAATAGGAGCAGAAGTAGGTGGAAGAGATTAAATAAGAAAGGAGGAGGGAGATGTGAAGAGAATAGAGAAATAACATGTGAGAATAGCAGAAAACTCTAAGATGAACCTCTTCCCTCCGGAATTGGGAATGTTGTGGAGGGGCTGCTGTGCAGAGATGCTGCATTATAAAATTTGATAGAATTTCTTTCCTTTTTGATTTTGTTCGCCACCCATGTGATTCACCCCCCCCCCCCCCCCCGCCCGCCCTGTTTGTAAAAACAGAGAGAAATAAATTGGGAAATTCAGTAAAACACGAAAGTCTGCAGACACTGTGGTTGAAGTTAAAAACACAGCGCTGGAGTAACACAGCAGGTCGAACAGTGTATAGGCGAAAAGATTTAAAGATGCATAGAAAATAGGTTCAGGAGGAGGCCATTTGGCCCTTTCACACCTACACTGCCATTAATTTTGATCATGGCTGATCATCTACCCAGTATCTGCGTTGTCCCCATACCCACCCCCCCCCCCCCATCCCCTTAGCCACAAGGGTCAAATCTAACTCCCTCTTAACATAGATAAAGAACTGGCTTCAACTACTTCCTGTGGCAAAGAATTCCACACTCACCACTCTCTTAGAAAATTTTTTTTTTCTCATCTCAGTCCCAAAAGACATCCCCTTATCTTTAAACTGTGTAAACTGGTTCTGGTTTTCACCAACGTCGGGAACATCCACCCTGTCCAATCCCTTAAGGATTTTATACATTTCTACAGGTACACAATCCATTATCCGGGCATCTAAAATCCAGAAAGCTTCAAAATCTGGCAAGTGGAGCGGGAGTCGGGCAGGCGGGTGAGGTGGGGGGGGAGACAGCAATGTGACTGGAAGGGGGTGGGGGTGGATACGGCAGCATAATTCGGGTGGGCTTAAATCTGTAAAAATGTAAAATTCGGAACACACTGTCCCCCAAGAGTTCCGGATAAAGGATTGTGTACCTGTATAAGATCCCCCCCCCCCGCAGTCTTCTAAATTCCAGTGAGTATAAGCCTAGTCGATCCATCCTTTCTTCATATACAAGTCCTGCCATCCCTGATATCAGTCTAGTGAACCTTTCTTGCACTTCCTCTATGGCAGGGATGCCTTTCCTCAGATGAGAAGACCAAAACTGTACACAACACTCCAGGTGTGGCCTCACCAAGGTCCTGTACAGCTGCAGTAGAACCTCTCTGATTTGGTACTCTAATCCCTGAGCCCTTCATCAAGGTAGGGAAGGCAGGTGTCTGAACAAAATGGCATGAGGGGGGAGGAACACAGTTCCACAGGCAGGAAGAAATGGGGGAGGGAGGGTATATCAGCAATTCGTTAATGTCAATTGTAGAAGAATGCTGGAATGCATAATGAAGGAAGGAAACAAACACCTCAACCTAATAGAACTGAGCACAGTCAACATGAATTTATGACAGGAAATTGTTTGACTAATCTATTTGGAGTTCTTTGAAAATGTGGTGAGCAGAGTACTTGGAGCCTGTGGATGTGGTGGGTTTTTGGAATGCTTTTTAGAAGGTGCAACACAGGAAATTGATTTTAACTCTGTTCTTCGAGTCGGTGATATACTGACATAGATTGAAAAGCTGTTTTTGGACAGAGTTCAAGGGGTTGGAACGTTGGCGGGATGTGCGTAATAGGGACTGGTGGTTGGGCCCTGGCTACTCACTCAGTGTGTCCGAGAGGACCGAATGTCATATTTCCAAGTTTGCTCATTGTGCAAAACGAGGGTGGGATTGAACAGGAAGAAAGATGTAAAGAGACTTCACAGGGACACTGCATGAGTTGAGGGAATGGACAGATGTTTTCTGTTTTGTTTCCATGGTGAGAGATTGGGTAATTGTTCAAAGGGTCCTGGATGCCCTTGGGCACGAGTCAAGGAAAGCCAACAATGCAGCGAATGATTAGGAAGGCAAATTATGTGGTGGTCATTACAAATACATTAACCCCCTCTGGCATCTGCCACCTATAGGGATTGGGAGATGCCGGATAATTGTATTTTCTGGTTGCTTGAGACTTACAATGCCTAATTAAACCTGCAATAAGAATAAACAGTTTAAAACAAAAATACTAGACTATACTTAGACTGAGCAAACTTCTCTTGCATGAAACCTTAAAGCATTCTACTTTATTTTCAGTCACATTCTTTCGAAAACATTTAACCGTCGCTGCATCTGTAGGTTCCTCCCCCTCCATGAAGCCACCCGAAAGATGAACAATAACACTATAGATAATTAAACCACCCCCCCCCCCCCCAAATTTACAGATGAAGCCTCTGACCAGGCCAACTCTTAATAAGGAGACACTTTAAGAGAGTTACCCCAATGACGAGTGGCATCAACCAGCTCTTCATCCTGGGCGACGCCATTGCTGTTTCACACAGCTTTATTCAAACAGCTGCTATGAGCAAAGCCCGACCAAGGCTGGCTGAATATTTGCTCCAATTGTCGCCAAAAGTTTCTATGTTTCTTCAGAGAGCATTTACCTTTACACTTTTAAACTTGCATGTTTTTACCTATTATTTTTATTCTTTTTTTTTAATTTGTTTTCCTTAATTTTTATTTTGCCAGTTGCTTGAATTCTGGATACCAGGGGTTTTACTGTAGTTTTATCTCCAGAAGTAAAGATGTCTCCCTTCAGTTTTCTAGGGCCTTGCACCTGCAGTATATGTACATTTGCAAGTCTCTATCTACGGACGGAAGTGGAACTTCAGAGAAGAGTCATCAGATTGGGTTTCAGGGAGGTTGGGTTTACAAGGACAAACCGAACTGTATCAGTGAGAGGGTAGAGTATAAGAGATCTCATGGAAATTTGCAACACCCTTGTCATGCTCAAAAAGAATGAATCAGATCAGAATTGTCACGAAATTTGATGTTTTGGCAGCAACAATCATAGTGCAAACATTCATATAAACCATCTTACAACAATAAATTCTTTTAAAAGTGAGGTAGTATCTTTGGCTCATTGATCATTCAGGAATCTGATAGCGGAGGGGAAGAAGCTGTCCTTGTGCCGCTGAGTGCTCGTCTTCAGGCTCCTGGATCTTGTTCCCAGTAGAAGCAGAGTGAAGAGGGTCTTTGAAGATAGAGGCTGCTTTCTTAAGACACTCCCGTGTAGACGTCCTCGATGGAGTGAGTCTGGTGCCTGTAATCTCGCAGGCCGAGTTAACAACCCTCTGGAGTTATTTTCTTTTCCTGAGAGTTGGCGCCTCCAAACCAGGCAGTGGTGCAACCGGCCAGAATGCTTTCCTCCGTACACTTGTAGAAGTTTTGAAGAGTTTTCGGTGACATACCACATCTCTTCAAACACCTCACAAAGTATAGCCGCTGCTGATCCGGACCCGACCCAAACTGTTGACTGATCTGTGTCTCTCCATGGATGGGGCCTGCCCTACTGAGTCCCTCCAGTTTCTCTCTGCTTGCTCAAGGTTCCAGCGACTGCGTTTCTCCATCCTGGCAGGACTCAACAGGGTGGATGCAGGAATGACGGTTAAATCTGGCTGAGGAGTCTAGAACTGGGATCCACAATCTCAATTTGAGGTGGCTCATGTAAGAAAGAGATAAGGAGACATATCTTTACCCAGAGAAGGGTGAACCTTTGAAAGCCTGTGAAAGGCTCGGTCATTGATTCAAAGCTGAGATCAATTAATTAATATTGAGGGAGTTGAGTACATTAGGATAGCGCAGGAAGATACAGTTTAAAAAAAAAACAACAATATCTGGCATCTATGGGGATTAGTAAATGTCGGATAAGTGAATTTTCCGGTTGCTTGAGATTGCACGATTGGCAAACTAACATTTGGGGACACCAATTTTAAACTCTGGTATTTCTTTTTTGCCTATTTATTTTACTGCTTTTTTTTTGCTGGTTGCTTGATGCTGTCAGTTGCTTGAATTCCGGATAACAGGGATTTTACTGTAGTTCTGACCAAGGAGCAGGATCAAAGGAGTCGCACGCTGGGTATTTTTCGTTGTGTCTGTCAGGCTGTGATGTGCCAAGTCTGACGTGTGACCTCTGAACTTTCGTTGATCTTGGTTACACCAGTGTAACTGTTCGGTTGGGTTGTTAATTTTAAGTAACAGGAGCCCCCCCCCCCCCCCCCCCCCCGTCATCCTTGTGGTCTGTGGTTACATCCTGCATTTTGCCTTTGTCGATGGGCAACTGATTGGAGGAACAGATGTAATCTCGAAAAAATCATGGATTTCGACATCACAGAAACTAATTCTTCCAGCCCACCTCACCAATGGATTATAACCATATAACAATTTACAGTACGGAAAGAGGCCATCTCAGCCCTTCTAGTCCACACCAATTTAAGTGAACTCCACTAATTCCACCTACCTGCTCCCTGCCCATAACCTTTCAACCCCCTCACATCCATTTACTCATCGATTCTCCTCTTAAATGACAGAATTCATTCATGCTGCAACTACCTCTTCCGGAAGGTCATTCCACTCAGCCACCACTCTCTGAGTGAAGAAGCTTCCTCTTAAAGTTTTTTGCCCTCTAACCCTTAACTTATGACCCCTCATTCCAATCTTCCCTACCCTCAAGGAGAAGAGCCGATTCACATCTACTCTATCTATTTCCCTCATAATTTTAAATACCTCTATCAAATCCCCCCTCCACCTTCTACGCTCCAATGAATAAAGTCCCAGTCTACTCAATCTTTCTCTGTATTCTAGACACTGCAATCCAGTCAACATTTTAGTAAATCTCTGCACCCTCTCTACCTTCCTATATTTTGGAGACCAGAACTGCACACAATATTCCAAACTTGGCCTCACCAATGCCTTGAACAGTCTCAACATCACCTCCCAGCTCCTATATTCCATGCCAGCATACCAAAAGCCTTCTTCACCTCCCTATCTACATGAGACTCCACCTTCAAGGAATGCTGAACCATTATTCCAAGATCTCTCTGTTCCTCTGCATTCCTCAATGCCCTCCCCTTCACTCCACATGTCCTACTTCGGTTATTCATCCCAAAATGAAGCACCTCACACATCTACATTAAACTCCATCTGCCACCTTTCAGCCCACTCTTCTATGCATCCAAATCCTTCAGCAGTCCCCAGAAACCTTCCTCACTATTATTAGTTTAGGTTCTCTGGGATCAAAAGCCTGAAGCGTGCTGGTTACAAACTTTCCTGAACCTAGAGGTGCTGGACTTCAGGGAGAAGAAAGCTGGGGGCCCTGAATGAGCACTTGAATTGTTACAACAGAACAGGGCCAATTAAGATGAAAACCGATGGGTGTCATGGATCTGATGGGACAAAGGGCCTGTTTCTGCATCTCCACAACTCTATTTATGAATGTCCAATTCTCTTGGTCGGCACCTCTTTGTGGGCTGAAGGGCCTGTTCTGTGTTGTAATGTTCTATTCCCACTCTGATACCCATCTGCATTGGTTCCATTATCCCTCTATGCCATTTTTTGTTTATTGCACCGAACCATATCAATAACAATATATACAAGTGTTCTTCATTAAAATATACACAGTGACATTTCCTTTTCTCTTCCCCACCCCCATAACTTAAAATAAGAATCAAAAACAAACAATAAAAGCACACAAAAAAGAAAAGAAAAAAAAAGTTGTGTCGTCCATATTTAAGTCTTATCGTATTTGTATCATATTACATTAAGAGATGGAGGTCCGAAATCGGCAGCGGCAGTTCCTAATATATTCTATGTAGAGTTCATCCCTCGATGCCTTTCTATCCAAGTACCTGTCCAAATGCTCATTAAATGTAATTGTATCTGTCTGTATCACCTCCTCTGGCAGCCTGTTTCAGATAACTGTGTGGAAGAACTTGCCCCTCAGATCTCCTGTTCGTACTAACCCGCCAAGACTCGACTATGTATTAAACAATGTTCATTTACATTTGTATATGTGTAAACGTACTGCACATGTATCAGTTTTATGTCTGGTTGTGTATTGGGCGCCAAGAACCAGGGAACGCTGTTTCATCACGTTGCCCTTGACCAATCAGATGACAATAAACCAAACTTTCAATCCATCCCCTCACTTAAACCCGTGCCCTCTAGTTCTGCGCTGCCCTTGGGAACAGACACTTGAATCTCTGTGTGCTCTTATCATTTTATACACCTCTACTCGTTGAGATTTCACTTTCATTAGATCCGTTCAGGCTGCAGAAATAGGAGTTCAGCCAGCCTCGAGCATCCAAAGTTGTTCTGAATTCAACCAAGTGCTTCGCTAGGGCCACATCAGAAGGTATTGAGCGCAAACCGTGCAGTATTGCGTATACTCCCGTGCTCAGCAGTTGGGCAGAGCAGTCTCTTCTTTGGTCCAGGTACTGGCAGCACGGTACTTCATGAGCCAGTGAGAAGGTAAGAAGATAGGAGCTGACCTTTTCCTGCACCACTTCTATAGCACAAAGGTTAATCAGGTTAAGACTTTATTCCCTGGAGCATAGAAGCATGAGATTACACAAAATTATGAAGGGCGTGGACAGAGTAAATGCAAGGTGGCTTTTTCTGCTGAGGGTAGATGAGGTGCAAACCAGAGGATGTGGCTTAAGGGTGAGAGGGGAGGTTTTGGGGAACGTGAGGGAATTTCTTTGCACAGAAAGTGGTGGGAATGTGGAACAAGCTAACAGCTGATGTGGTCAATTTTAACATCGAGTCCAGTCACCTTTATTTGTCATTCATACCATAACTGCTAATGCAGTGCACTTGTGGAGCCTGATGGCTTGGGGGAAAAAAAGATTGTTGCACAATCTGGACTTGTGGGCCTGAATGCTACCTCCTTCCAGACGGCAGAAGGGAGAACCGTTTACAAGAGGGCTGTGAGAAGTCCTTCACAATGTTATTTGGCTTCCCCATACATCGTATGCAGTAGATGTCGGTCATGGTAAACAGAGAGGCCCAATAATCTTTTCCGCTGACTCCACTATCCTCTGTGGGGCCTTGCGTTCTGAAGAGGAACAGTTTCCAAACCAAGTGGTGATGCAATTGCTCGGAATGCTCTCAACCCATCCTCTGTAGAACGTAGTGAGGATGGAGGGTGGGAGATGGACTTTACTCAGCCTTCGCAGGAAGTGGAGACGCTACTGGGCTTTTCTTTGCTACAGAGTTGGTGTTTAGGGGCCAGGTGAGATTTTCCGCCAACTGCACGCCAAGGAACTTGGTACTCTTGATGACCTCAATGGTAGTACCGTCGATGGTCAGCAGAGGGTGATTTTTTTTTTCTCCCCAGGGCCCTCCTGAAGTTCAGATGCAGGTTCTTGGCTCTGCACCAGTCCATTAGCAAGTGCATCTCATCTCTGACCACTGACTCCTCATTCTTGCTGGTCAGGCGCTCCATTATCATCAGTGAAAGTTGATGTGTTCTGAACTGCTCTGTTGCACAGTCATGAATCAGTGGAGTGAACAGCCATGGATGAAGCACGCGGCCCCGGGTGGCCCCCGTGTCCAGAGTAATGCTCTAGGAAGTGCTGTTTCCGATCCTGACTGGCTGAGGTCTCCTCGTCAGGAAGTCAAGAAACCAATTGCAAAGGGAGGTGTTTAGACCCAGCAGGCCCAATTTCCCTATCAGCTATTGAGGTATGACTGAAATCAATAAACATCATTTGAACACACGAATCCTTATTTTCCAGGTGCGTGTGGGCTAGATGGAGGGTGGTGATGATGGCATCATCCATGGATTGGTTGGATCTGTATGCGAACTGCAGGGGTCCAGTGAGGGGGTGTGGGGGGTGGGGCAATGGGAGCTTGATGTGCCCCGTGATGAGCCTCTCGAAGAACTTCATGACAGGGTGGTAGTCATTGAGGCAAGACACTGACAACTTCTTTGGCACGGGGACAAGGGTAGCAGCCTTGAAGCTCGTAGGGACCACGGGAGATGTTAGCGATGTCAGTGAGAACATCTGCTAGCTGAGCTGCACATCCCCTGAGCACTCTGCTGGGAATGTTATCTGGACCAGCACCTTTCCGTGGGTTGACCTTGCCTAACACTCTTCTCACATCAGCCACTGTAAGACACAGCTCCTGATCATTTGGAGGAGAGGTGGTCTTTGCCACCACATCATTTAAGGAAAATGTGGACAGGTACATGGATGGGAGAAGTATGGAGGGCTATGGACTGGGTGCAGGTCAGTGGAACGAGGTAGTTTGGCACAGAATTGAAGGGTCAAAGGGCCTGTTTTCTGTGTTGAAATGTTCTATGGTTCACTCCCTGTGGCCATTCATTCCCTGCTTTCAAATATATCTTCTTTAAATACCCCCAATATTCTGGATTACATATCTCTCCAGAGCCCAGAGGTTTCACATTTAACTGTCAGAGTTGGCACAATTAGCGCAACGCTGTAACATTCGACCTGGGTTCGAATCCAGTATTGTCTATAAGGAGTTTGTACCTCTCTCCGAGTCTGTGTGGGTTTCTTCCGGGTGCTCTGGTTTCCTCCCACGCTTCAAAACGTATGGGGGTTGTAGGTTAATTGGGCGGCATGGGCTCATGGGCCGGAAGGGTCTGTTACCGTGCTGTATGCCAAAATTTAAATTTATTAAACCAGAGCTCAAACACCAGCATGGAAGCTGTAATTTGGGGTTAATTATTAGTAACGGTGACCATGAAATGACGAGATTGTCTCAAACCCATTTGTTTGACAATGATCCTTGAGAGAAGAAAATCAACAATATTCCTGAGAAGCTGCTCATGGATAATTATGGGCAAGAGATGCAGAGGACAGTGACCACAGTGGAAGACCAGTGAGGGTTTCTGCGGCTGAAGGGCACATTTGTGCTACTGGTGGGTTGCAGGACCCACAGCAGTTTGCGGGCTGCTGGAGACCGGCTCATGAGAACCAGGTATCTAAACCGGGGTTCGAGAAGATGTTGAGGGCCCTCATCATGTCGCAGGTTTGGATCTGGAGCTCGGGTTGCCCATGGTTGGAACCGAACTGGCATCCTGTGTGGCTGCAGAGCCCACGGGAGCACAGTAGGGGAACCTACGGACTCTTAGGGAGTCTGGGGGGTGGGGGGGAGAGGAGACTCTCTTTTACTTCTTTCTCTGACTGCAAGGGGCAACGGGCAATGCTAATGGCAAATCTTTGTCTGCCTTCTGGCAAAGTAAAGGCATCTTCTTCAATATTACATTTCTGTTTGATTACGTGACAATAAATAGTGTCTGATCTGTTCCTTACCGTTGATGGCCAGATCATGTTGCCTCTTCTCACGTTTGTGTCCTTGGCATTCTCCTACTTGTAATCTCAGATAATTTCGTGGAGAGAGAGGATGGGCTGGAATTGAGGAGGAATTTTATGGGATATTTAATAGTTTGTGTCAGGGGATTTTGTGACGAGTGTTCCCCGGTTTCTGATAACTGGTCCCAGAATGGATCGGGAGAGAAGAAGTGTTTGGAGCGCATTGGCTGAAAGGAAAGTGGATCAATCACATTCTTGATAAGGAATTGACTTTGTAGATAAAATGGTTCAACTTTTAAGTAGATGGCAGAGCTGCCAAGGACAGAGCATCCTCTTCTACTGGAGGATTTGGACCATTCGACCCATCAAGTCTGCTATCCCATTCAAATCATGGCTGATTTCTTTTTTCATTCAACCCCCATAAACTTTACTAATCGAGAGGTGTCTGTAGGGAGTTGGTACATTCATCCTGTGACTGCGTGGATTTTCTCCGGGTGCTCTGGTTTCCTCCCAGGGGCTGTAGGTTCATTGTTGGCTCTTGGTCTGTACTCGGAGTACGGAAGGATGAGGGTGGACCTCAGAGGTGTTTTGAATGCTGAAGGGCCTGGACAGAGTAGATGTGGCAAGAATGTTTCCCAAAGTGGGGATTCTTGGACAAGAGGACATTTTTTTTTCAAAGATAAAAGGGCATCAATTTAAAACTGGTGTGGAAAAGTTTCTTTATCAGGGAGGTCACGAGTCTGTGCAGTGACAGATTAACTATTAGGCTGATTAGGCTGAAGCCTTGGGCCCCGGAAGGTAAGGGGGCCAAGTCACAACCACTGATACACCAACGTAACCACTTGTCAATGTGGCTCGCATTAGTCCTGGGTCCACTCGTCAGTCAAAGCTCCAAAATGCCAAATCTGGCTCGGGAATCCTGAGGCGCTTGAACTTTTGAGAAGAGACTGGGGCAAACATCACAGAGCACTCGTCAGTGCAGCAGCCAGTTTCACCAGAAACCCCGTGGCGAGAAGGATATCAATAAGACTGAAAGGGTGCGGAGGCGATTTACTAGGATATTGCCAGGATGTTTTCTGTGCCGCGACGCTCTATGGTTCTAATGCACCCTATCTCCACTGGAGGAGCTGAAGGCGCAGTCACAACTTGGAAGTAACTTAAGGAGCATGTGCAGTGTTCTCCAGCACCCCGACTCTGCGCAGGTGAAGCCAGTGACTGTGGGCCACATAACTGGTTTTGCTACAAATTCAGCAGATTCACTCTCCTCTGGGGTTGGATAAACTTCTCTTCCTCTCTGTTCCACCGGGTCAAATGGTTGACTCCTGTTTGTCTTTCTTAATGTGTGTTGGCCTAACCTGATCGACGATTCCTTGCACGTCAGCAAGCCCTGGGAAACTGCTTGGTAAACCACTTTGGAAATCCCTGCATTTGCTGCCTCTTGCCCGTGGATACACATTCTAAAGTTTGTTTGTTTTCAAACCCAATTACACATTGGACGGTTAACAGGTGGACTACATCGTGGCGGATCTCAGGGTGACAGCAGGCCTTGAGGATTTAAATACTCAAGCGGGTCGGATGGCAGCCACGGAGAGAGAGTCGGCCAGAGATGGGTGGTGTAGACGTGCTTGATACGCAAGCAGGAAGTGCTACTGAAAACGGGGTCCCTGGGCGGCCAAGAATAAGTTTGGGGTTGCACCTTGATGTTAAATCCCTTCCATCTGCATTAAATCCATTAATTCTATTCATCACGACACCCAAGCCCAGAGGTAGCCAACCTTTTAATTTAGACGTACAGCACGGTAACAGGCCATTTCAACCCAAGAGTCCATGCCGCCCAGTACGGGCTCGTAGGCTGAAATGGCCTGTTACCGAGCTGTATATCTAAATTTTAAAATTAAAAGGTTTGGCCACCCCTGCAAGCCCATTGTAATTTCCTGTCTTGCTTTATGATTGTACATTTGAACGCTACATTAGGGTCTGTCTGTCAAACCAGGAGAGGTTAATGGAACATTTGACAGCGAGCTCCACCTCGTTCTGTTTGGAACCTGATATTTTGACTGTTTACACACAAGCAGCTGCCTTCTGCCAAACATCTCGAACTGCTCCACATCCTTTACTTTAGTCACCCCGCACCCCACCACCTTCCCATTGGCTGTATTTGGGGGGGGGGGGGTGCCTGAAGGGCACAGCCCTCTTCGGCGTGGTTTGCCACAGTTCACTGGGCCGAGTGATGCCATCTGCTCCCCTCAGCCGCTTCAATGCTTTCTCAACAAATTAAAACACAGCTTCCCACAGCAGTTGTAATTAACCTCTAATTGCCAATTAGCTGAGGAGTAGCTTCCCCACAAGGCGTGCACCTTGGGTGAGAGGGAACACTCTCCTGCTACTTAACTCTGTCTTATAAAACGGACTGCACATTATGCAATTGTCCACTCCAGCTTGCCAGCAGACTGGTCCACTCTGTCCCATTTTACACCTTTGAGAAGTCGGGTCCTGCTCAAGAGGTGCGAGCCCTGTGCAGTGCTGAGGGGGTGCAGCGCTGCCTGAACTGCCCCTTCCAGATGAGACGTGAAGGTTAGGTCGAGTTTATTGTCATCTGATTGCGCAAGTACAACCTGACAAAACCGCGTTCTCTGGTCCTCGATGCGAAGCACGCAGACACGCAACCAGACTTAACACACAGAGAGACAATACAGACTTATGAATGCAATAAGTTTTCATAAATACAAATAAATATTGTTTTGTAAATGAGAGGTCCTTTGGTCGTTCAGCGTTCTCACTGCCTGTGGGTAGAAGCTGTTCCTCAAACTGGTGGCGCTGACTCTGATCCTCCTGGATCTCTTCCCCAACGGGAGCAGCTGTGTGCAGGGTGAAAGGGATCCTCCGTGCACATCCTCTTCAGACAACGATCCCAGTAGATCATCAGGAGGGAGGGAGACTTCGAAGATTCTCTCTGCCCCCCTTATGGTCCATTTCTCCGCAACAACCGTACCCGCCCTGTGATGCAGCCAGACTGGTCGCTCTCGATGGAGCTCCTGTAGAAGGTTGGCACGATGGTGGGCGTCAGTCTTCTTAGGAAGTGCAGTCGGGGTTCCTCCTTTCTGAAAAGTGAGGAGATGTTGAGTGTCCACCGCAGGCCCACTAGTTATTATTTACCTCTCGACAACTTGTCTGAAAACAAAACATCTCTTAAGTACTCAGCAGATCTGCCTCTCCAAGAAAAAATGTTTTTGCCTCTCAAACCTGCTGAGTGTTTCCAGCATTTTCTGTTCCAGTTTCAGAATTTCAACATCTGTAGTTTTCTTTTAGAGAACGTTTGTTGATTTTAAAACCGGTCACTTGGACACCTGGTTGTGGCGCAGGTTGGCCTCCGTGCTCCCAATGCGACTACATCAAGTTCCTCCTTGATCATCTAGCCCAGTGGTTCTCCACCTTTTCCTTCCCACTCACATCCCACTTTAAGTAATCCCTAGGCTGTTGGTGCTCTGTGATTAGTAAGGGATTGCTTAAGGTGGGATGTGAGGTGGTAATCGCTGCTCTAGACCCAATTGTTACTGAAATATTTTGCTTGAAATCATTGGTCCATTTCCTTTGGAGTTCTGAAACCGTGCACATAACAAGTCAATGAGGTACGATTAAAGGAGTGGCTTTCAAACTTTCTCTTTCCGTCCACATCCCACCATAAGCAACCCCTTACTAATCACAGAGCACCGATGGCAGAGGGTTTACTTAAAGTGGGATGTGAGTGGGAAGAAAAAGGTAGAGAACCACTAGTCTAGAGCATTGGGGGCTGCCTGAAGCCCGGGGCATCCCAGTACGAACATTTCCTCTTTCTCATAGAGTTTGATTACATTTCCTTTTTTTTGTTTACGTGTCCGTTGTGTACAGTTTTTTTTTTTGCACAACCAATAAGTGGTAATTCTGCCTCGCCCGCAGAAAAAAGAACCTCAGGGTTGCTGTGAGCATTCACTTACACAGAAAAGGAAACATAAGCAAACTGTGCAATTCAGAGAGGAAGTGCAAAATTGAGATGAGTCCCTGATTGAGGTTGTCTTTGAGGAGTCTGATGGTGGAGGGGGAGCAGCTGTTCCTGAACCTGGTGGTGCGAGACTTGTAGCACTTCGACCTCTTTCCTGATGGGTTCTATGGATGATCGCTGCTGCTCTCTGACGGCAGCGTTCCCCGTAGATGTTCTCGATGGTGGGGAGAGTTTTACCTGTGAGATCCTGGGCTGGTTACACTACCTTTTGCAGGGCTTTACACTCGGAGGTATTGGTGTCCCCGTACTAGCCGTGATGCATACTCCATCTGTAGAAATTTGCCAAGGTTTCTGATGTCATGGGCACAGGTTTAAGGTGAGAGGGGAGAGATTTAAGGTGGGGGGGAGGGGTTTCTTGGGAGCAACTTTTCCCATCCAACTGGGTATAAGTACAACATTCAAAAGATGTTGGTCCAGACATCTGCCAAAGTGGGCCTAGCCCAGAGTGCTAACTTGGAGGGCTTGTTTCTGGGCTGTGTCACTCAAATACATCTTCAGGTTCAGAGCTGGATCGGAAGTAAGTCATCCCAGCACTGAGGAAACGGGATGTTCAAGCTTCCCCTTTGCGACTAGATTTTTTTTCCCCCAACGGTGTTTTAAATTCCAGGCCAGCTGAATAAACAAGGTTTAAAGTGTCCTTGTGCTGGAACGTACTAAGAAATGGATACTTTGATTTTGATTAGCTCAATGGACTGTGTTAGTGGAGCTGCAGGAGATACCTACACCTGTAACATAATATTACTAATGAAACTTTAAAGCAGCTCCCTTGCTCTTCAGAACCCAGGTCTCATTACCTGTCTACTCAGTGTCAGTGCCAGGCTCAGGGAGATGTGGCTGGCCTCAGATTGCAGTCAGTGTTCCGGCCGTGGTCAGGCAGTGCTGCCTGCCCCGTGGGGGTGCAGAGAAGAGGGCCTATCTGGGTCACGTCTGACCCCCCCCCCCCCCCCCCACAAACACTTGCCTGGCTGCTACGTTCTCCAAATATCTGGAATGGGGAGGATCCTGGAACTTGGTTTCAAAATTTTTATACTGGAGTAACTTTGTAATTGCATCCTGGTATCTGAAACCATCTTGCACTGCAGATCATCAGATGGCTGTCCACCCAGGCCAATCCCAAACACCACACAAGAGTGTCACTTGCCTGAATTCCAAATGATACAGCATGGATAAAGGCCCTTTGTCCCAACTTCCCCCATGTTGGCTCAGATGTCTATCTGCCTGCGTTTGGCCTATGAACCTCTCCTACCCATGCACCAATCCATACTGTCTTTTAAGCGTTGTAATTGCTTTTTTTTAAAATTGATTTGCAGCATATTTGAAGCCGATTCTGTCAACCTGCGCTTCCCAATTGCCCCCAATTTGACTGACAAACTCTGTACATTTTGGAGGGTGGGAGGAAACTGGGGGCCCCCCCCCAGGGGGAAACCTGCACAGGCCATGGGGAGAACACACAAAACTCCTTACAGACGGCGTTGCGGTTACCGCGACGCTATCCGTGCTAAATTGAGTTTAAAATTTAGACATGCGGCATGGTAACGGGCCCTTCCAACCTATGAGCCTGTGTGTAGAGCTCGTCGAAAGAATCAAAGACTTGTTGATCCAAACCAAGGCTTTTATTAGCAAAAGACCGGAGCTCTTCACAGGTGGCCGACCAGTCCGGAATGATCCGACCTGGCTAGGGACACAACCCTTTAAGGCCCGGACAGTAGGCGTGGCTTAGCTCTCAGCCAATCGCTGTAAGTACAGTCTAGATACAGTAACTATATACACTATGTACACTGGTGATAGATCTGTACTATCGCACAGAGCTGCCTAAATACCCCAATAAAAATTAAAAACCTTCCCAGCCTCTCCTTATGACTCAAGCCCAAGAGTCCTGGTAGACCAATGATTTGCTGCCACTACAGGATCTGCCCCAATGGCCGGGCCTAATCCCATGTTATTCCCACATCTCCCTAGATTCTACCACTAACCTCCACACTCAGAGACCAGCGAACCTACCGAAATGTGCACATTGGGGAATCCGAAGGAATCTGGAGAAAGTAACGCGGTCTCAGGGAGAACGCACAAAGTCCACACGGACAGCATGGGAGGTTGGGACTGTCTCTGGGTTTCTGGGACTGAGAGGTGACGGCCACCCAAGTTCCAGATGCCCATGTGGGTATCTGTTCTCTGGTGGTGGGGGGGGGGGGGAGGGGGGGTAGGAGTTCCTGCTCCCAGGGCATTGCAAGGTCCACAGCCAAAGCCTGCATTACGTAAGCTCAGGGCATTCTAGTTACTGCGGAGACTAGCTGTGGACTCCGATTGTTTAATCCAGTCCTGCATTAAACTGGGCCACCCATTCCCTTGCTGACGTGACTGTCCACGGTCTTGTGCACTGCCAGACTGAGACCACCTAGAAACTGGAGGATCAATGCCTCATCTTCTGACTGGATGCCCTCCAACCGGATTAACCTTGAGTTCTGGTTTCCATTAAACCCTCCCTCTTCTTCCCCCCCGTCTCCTTTCATCAAGTTTTGTCCCTCACTCTTTCTGTCTCAAATCCATTCTCACTCTTCCTCTATCCAATCAACACGGTCTGGACCCCTCCTCCCACCAGTCTTTATTTTGACGCTTTCCTGTTCTTTGCTTATACCTTGAAGCTCAGGGCTCAGGCCCAAAACGTCGGTAATATCTTTCCCTCCTATGGACACTGCGAGACTGGCTGAGTTACTCCAGCATATCCTTGTATTTTTTTACTACAATCTCAGTGTCTGTAAACTTTCGTGTTTCACTCATGTCCCATCAGGTGAATATAAATTAATCTCACATGTACCCCATATTTCATGTCGAGCTGATTTCCATTGAGAACCATACATCGAGTATATTAGAAACCGCCGATTTCACACCTCCATCTCTTAAAATGATAAGATACAAGTCCGAAAATACTTAAATATGGAATTTTGGACGACACGATTTCTTTTGTGTTCTTTTATTGTTTATTTATTTTTCTTTTTTTAATTTCTTGTTTTACATCATTGGGAGGAAAGGGGGAAATGGAAATGTCACTGTATATTTTAATGATGAATATTATTGACATGGTTTACGGTGAAGTATTAAATTTAAAAAAAATTTTTTAAAAAGATGATCCCATTGAAATCTGCAAAATTCGGACAATGTAGCTGGGGTTTTTGTTTAAACTTGATTGTCTCAAATAGAGTGAGAAGTGATCTTCTGTGACTATTCTAATAATTTACATTAAAGTTCATACAGCCATGTAAAGGGCACAATTTGTGCTCATTACAAAAGCTCATTACTATCAAGGGGTGGGGCGGTTAGCACAATGTTATTTACAGGGCCAGAGACCCGGGTTCATGTCCGCCACTGTTTGTAAAGAGTTTGTACATTCTGCCCATGACCATGGGGGTTTCCTCTGGGCACTTCACACCAACCTCCAGTTTCTCCTCATTCCCTCGCCAGTCACAGAGCCATCCCCGCCTCCCACTGCTTGCTGGGGTGCCCTCCCTCCTTTATCCACCTATTACCTCCAGCCTGGGGGACCCTGCCCCTCCACCCCCACCATGTGGTTTGGGTGCCTGTCTACATTTTGCTCATACCTTGATGGAGGCCTCAGGCCCAAAACGTGGGTTCTGTATCTTTATCTTTGCTATTTTAAGTCCAAGGTTTGATCTGCTGAGTTTCTCCAGCACAGTGTTTTTACTTCAATCACAGTGACTGCAGACTTGTGTTTTATCACAGGGTTAATAGGTCAATGGATCTATTTAGGCAGTATAGGCTTGTGGCCCAGAAGGGCCTGTTACTGTGCTGTATCTAAATTTTAAAAAAAATTACTACCAGGCATAGTAGCCCTGTGTTGGATGTCCAGAACCAAGGGGTCACGGTCTCAGATTAAGGGTCAGCCAGTGAGGACAGATGAGAGGAAATTTTTTCATCCAGACACTTGTGAATCTCTGGAATTTTCAACTCAAGAGAATCAGTCATTTAGTTTATTCAAAACGGGTTAGTCTTGGATATCTAGGGATACAAGGTTAATGCGAGAAAATAGTGCTGAGTTAAAAGTTAAACAGTCACGAGGGGCTGAGAGAGCAACTCTACCTTCTGCAGTGCACCCTCCACTCGGCGGTGAGCTGGCTAAAGGACATCTCGGGGATGGCCCTCGCTATCAGTTTATCAGTCCCTGCAGATACCGTGGGGGTAGGGCTGAATCAGCAAGCTCTCAGCCCGGAGCGAACCCTTTTCCTAAAACAAAAATAAGCAAATGAAAATCGAGAGTCTTGCATTTATTTAACACCCTTAATCATCGTGGGACATCTTGGCTGTAAGGACCTCTGAGTTGCTGGTCCCATAATGTAATCACTGCTACTGCACCGGGTAAACAGCCGTAATTGTCACGAGGAAAATGTAAAACGTTGGAAAGCCACACCTTGGTGGATTTGTGCACTTGTTATTCACCACTGTCTGCTACAATAGGAAGTTGAATTGCACAGCGAAGTTTATGATGGTTCTGGTAATAGAAGAGATGTCTCTTGTTTTAGCATTCAACTTTCTCTGCATTTGTGTGTAGGTGTGTGCAAATTCTGCATTTTGTATGTGTGCGCGTGCAGCAAATTCTGCGTTGTGTGTGTCTGTAGAAAATTCTGTGTATGATTAATCTTACCCCTGGCCAATCAGTAATAGTTATGTTCTGAGATCTTGCCTCTGTGAGACTGTGTTCATTAACTCTCTGATAACGAACGCTCCCGTGCAGAGCCTTGGGGCACTTTTGCTCTGTGAGGATGTTCGCTAAATGGGCGTTGTGGGGGTGGGGAGTGCAAGGGCAGGATGCTCTTCAAAGGATGAGGTGACAATGGGAACTAATTGCAGGAAAGGAGCGCTCTGCAAACAATGGCGACGGAGTGAGTTGCAGCTACTGAGAGGGGACTGTATACACAGGCACTGGGGATGCCTGCATGTGAATTGGGACACGTGTAAACATGCCCAAACTCTCATACTGTAAGGTAGTGTAAAGAGTGGAGGTTGCAACCTGCCCTTTAAACTTGCAGGGAACTCTCAAGTGTGATGGACGGATCAGGGAGGCATTTCATGCTGGCAGATAAGATGCCATTACATCCCATCTTAAACCACCCTGACTTTAGCCAGCACCAATCCCCTTTCCTTGTGATTCTCCGTCCCATAGAACATTACAGCACGGGCACTTCAGCCCTTCCAGTTTGTGTTGAATTATTACTCCCTCTGACCTGAACCCAGTTGTAGCCATCTGTACACTCCCAACCATGTACCTGTCCAGATCTTTCTTAAAAGTTAAAATTGAGCCCGCATTCCCCAATTCAGCTGGCAACTTGTTCCACACTCCCACCACTCTCTGTGTGAAGAAGTTCCCCCTCATGTTCCCCTTGAACATCTCCCCTTTACCCTTTTTACACATCCTCTGCTTTGTATCTCACCTCCCCTTAGTGGGGAAAAAAGCCTGCTTGCATTTTATCTATCCCCCTCATAATTTTGAATGCTTCTATATCATTTATCTTTTTGTCCCCATTTGAGACAGACAATAATGGTCTCACCTGCTGGGTCGACCCATCCCACTCCGGTTACTTCCTCTTCTCCCCCCCTCCTGTCAAGATACTTGTCCCTGAGAGCATGAATGTCCAGATTCAAGGACAGATCCTGCTGTTATCAGGCTCGCGAATGGATCTCACACCAAATATGACTTTCCTTGCACTACCTTTTTGAACACCACTCTTCTGATTGCACTTTTTTTAAAAATTAAAAACATACCAGAATGCTGGAGGACCGCCACCAAATTCAGGAACAGTTGCTACCCCACCACTGTCAGCCTCCTCAGCAACAAACTCAATCAGGTGGCATTTTTACACAGAAACTTCAGAATTATTCCAGGAACAAAAAATTAGCACAACTCCACTCTGGCATGTCCCGATGTGGTCGTTTACACAGGGGCAGTTTTAGGGCACTTTTACACAGCGGAGTTTGTCGAGCCGGAGGGGTAGCGTCGTATTCATTAGGCCTTTACCTTTTGGAGTAATTTTACACTGCATCCGCTCTGTAAAAATGTGTCGGAGTCCCAGTGGAAAAATTATGGGATGGAATTTACAAAATAAATTCCCTATCGACATTTTTTTTTACTCACTGCCGCCGGAGCAGAAAATTTCTTCAGCTGTGGAAAAGTGCCCAAAGACTCATTTAAGGACTCTTGAATTTTTCTTTTTGTTCTCTCTGTATTGCACAGTCTGGTTACAGTTCTTTGTTTACTTGTTCTATGCTGTGTACAGTTAAATTTTTTTTATTGCACTACCAATTCTGCCTCACAGGAAAAAAGGATGTCATGTATGTACTCTGACAATAAAACTGAACTCAGCTGGTCTTCGAAACACAAACGTCAGCATTTGGCTGTGTTTTACTACAAAGACTAGCTGGGGTCCTCCAGCCTTTAGGTGTGTGTTTTTAACTATAATCACGGCATCTGCAGCTGTTTGTGTTTCAATCGCTGTTTTTTTTTGGTTTCCTCTGTCCGTCTGCACTGTTTCACCATCGTCACATTGCACCCTGCACATCTATTAGGGGACATTGCGCCCTGCACATCTATTAGGGGACATTGCGCCCTGCACATCTATTAGGGGACATTGCGCCCTGCACATCTATTAGGGGACATTGCGCCCTGCACATCTATTAGGGGACATTGCGCCCTGCACATCTATTAGGGGACATTGCGCCCTGCACATCTATTAGGGGACATTGCGCCCTGCACATCTATTAGGGGACATTGCGCCCTGCACATCTATTAGGGGACATTGCGCCCTGCACATCTATTAGGGGACATTGCGCCCTGCACATCTATTAGGGGACATTGCGCCCTGCACATCTATTAGGGGACATTGCGCCCTGCACATCTATTAGGGGACATTGCGCCCTGCACATCTATTAGGGGACATTGCGCCCTGCACATCTATTAGGGGACATTGCGCCCTGCACATCTATTAGGGGACATTGCGCCCTGCACATCTATTAGGGGACATTGCGCCCTGCACATCTATTAGGGGACATTGCGCCCTGCACATCTATTAGGGGACATTGCGCCCTGCACATCTATTAGGGGACATTGCGCCCTGCACATCTATTAGGGGACATTGCGCCCTGCACATCTATTAGGGGACATTTGTTGTTATTCACAGCACCAGATGTATGTTGGATCTCCTGGATAGCACGCCAAATGAAGTTCAATCTGCTTCTGTAGCCCTTGGTGTCTCCACTCCTCCCTTGTTCACCTCCCCATGGGTCTGAGTTCGGCCAAAGGTTTGCCCTTGCCATCCCCTGAGCACATTCGGCTGCACTGGCTCCCCGCCTCACCGCTTCCTCCAAAGTACAAAGGAGATCCTCGTTGACTTCGAGGACCCTCCACTAAGCATCAACACCTCTGGAGTGGAGGGCACCAAGTTCCTTGGAGTTCACTTAACTATCAACCTATCGTGGACACTCAGCATCTCCTCACTTGTCAGGAAGGTGCAACAGCCACTGCACCCCCTGAGAAAACTGAAGCGGGCAAGGCTACCAGCCCTCGTCATGTCAACCTTCTGTAGGAGCTCTATCGAGAGTGTCCTGGCCGGCTGCCTCGCAGTGTGGTCCAGTTGCTGCAGAGAAATGGGTTGCATCTGCAGGACATTCCATGCTGACCACTGCCTGATGGCCTTGTGGTCAAAGGTGTTCTTCTGGAAAATGTTTTCCATAAAGGATAGGTGGTGTGGCAAAGTCCAGCTGACAGGGACGTTGTGCGGAAAAGGGGCTAGGCCGATCTTTTGCAACACCTGGAACAGATAGAACCTTAGCATATAGCAGCACTTCATACTTTGGTACCACGCACAGCCTGATGCAGCCGTACATGAAGGTGGTCATCAGGATGAGGGACACGTTGGGAACATCCTTGCCCTTGTTCCCCCTTGTGACATGGCAAAGCTTTATACCCTTTCCATCGTGGATCCACACATGAACCAGAAAACTGCTCTTGTGGGGGAAAAGAATCACACCTGCGCCACGTACAAAAGGACGTAGGCAATTATGTAGTGTGTGTGTGTGTGTGTGTGTGTGTGTGTGTGTGTGTGTGTGTGTGTGTGTGTGTGTGTGTGTGTGTGTGTGTGTGTGTGTGTGTGTGTGTGTGTGTGTGTGTGTGTGTGTGTGTGTGTGTGAGACCCAGCAACGTGCACAGTGCCACAGAGCAGAGTGAGGCAAGGACATTTCTGCATTTATCACAAGTGGCATGATTCCAACTCTCCTCATGACCTGGCTGGCTGCCAGATTCACCGTCAGTCACAGGAATTTTCTGAATTCACAACTCCCCAAGCCAAGGAATAGAGCTGACTCCATTCTCCAACAGGCCATAGGTTTAATTCCCACTTTTGTGGGTGGGGGCGGGGGGGGGGAGATGTTGAGAGATGAGTACACAAGCCTTTTGTGGGCTCCTGCCTTATACAGTGGATTGGAGCATAGAGGGCAGGGTGGGTCACTTATGCAGCCATGCCTCGATGCGCCTGATCGAGTAATGTCCCTTCACGGATATATCTGAGGTCACCTCATAAGTGTTTAATAAAAATTTACGCAGCAAGTCGAGGGGCCGAGGAGAGTCTGTGGCCAAGGCGTTGGGAGCTCTGGATTTTGGGTGGCCTGGTTGTTCGTGTCCTTTTCCAGGTACCAGAAGGACATTCGCTCCCTTGGCAACTAACCCATGGCTGCAGGAGAAGCTTCACTTGCGCCTACACCTGCTCCCTCACCACCATTCAGGGCCCCAAACAGTCCTTCCAAGTGAAGCAACATTTCACTTGTGAATCTGTAGGGGTCATCCACTGCATCCGGTGCTCCCGCTGGGGTCTCCACTACATCAGACAGACTGGGGCGCAGACTGGGAGATCACTTCGTTGAGCATCTCTACTCTGTCCGCTGCAATAGCATGGATCTCCCAGTTCAGTTCCCCATCCCATTCTCTTGCTGACGTGTCTGTCCGTGGTCTCATGCACTGTCAGACTGAGACCACCTGCAAACTGGAGGAGCAACACCTCATCTTCCACCTGGGCACCTTCCAACTGGATGGTATTGACATTGTCTTCTCTGGTTTCTATTAAATGACCCATCCCCTCTTCTTCCCCCATCAACTCTTCCCCAGTTCTCTGTCTCTCCTCTCTCCCTCTGTCTCCTTTCACAGAGGCAAAATCAATTTGCAGCTTTCCTCTTATCATATCTAATTGACACCTTTTGTCTGCTGGTTGGGCTTCCTTCCCCCATCCCATTCTTTTCCCTTTTTCTCTCATTCTTTATTCAGGCGCCTGCCTGCATTTTGGGTTCAGGCCTGAAACATGGGTAATACATCTTTACCCCTTATGGATGCTGCGAGACTGGCTGTGTTCCTCCAGCATTTCTGTGTTTTTATTACAATCACAGGATCTGCAGACTTTCATGTTTCACTCCAGAAGGACGTCCCATGGCTAAAGAAATACAAGAACTACACATAGAGTCACACCGCACAGAATAAGCCTTTCAGCCCAACACCCCCATGCTGACCTACCTTGTTATTCTGGGCCAGTCCCATGTGCCTGTGTTTGATCCTTCTGAACCTTTCCTGTCCATTAAACTGTCCAAATTCATTTTGAACTTTGAAATGTTACCTGCTTCAATAATTTCCTCTGGCAGTTCGCTTCAGGAACGGATTACAGTCTGAGCGAAAAAGGCTGCCCCTCAGGTCCTTCTTAAATCTCTCCGATTCTTAATCTGATGCTGGAATCTTGTTGGAAGTTGGAATCTTGCTGGAGGTAGGGTGCCATAAAACATAGGAGCAGAAATAGGCCATTCAGCCCATCAAGTCTTCCCCTCCATTCAATCACAAGCTGTTCTGGTTTCCCACTCAACCCCTTCTCTCCATAACCTCTAGTGCCCTGGCTAATCAAAAACCTATCAATCTCTGTCTAAAATTCCATAGATTCTTCACCCTCTGGTTGAAGAAATTCCTACGCATTTCTGTTCTAAGCAGATGCCCTTCAATCCTGAAGTTATGCCCTCTTGTCCTAGACTCTCCCACCTTTCTATGTCTACTCTGTCCACGTCTTTCAACATTTGAAATGTTTCAATGAGAATCCCCCCGCCCCCCCACTCATTCTCCTAAATTCCAACATTCCTCACATGATAACCCCTTCATTCCTGGAATCATCCTTTGTGAACCTCCTCTGAGCCCTCTCTAACGTCTTAAATAACGAGCCCAAAACAGCTTACAATACTCTGTGAGGTCTTCCCAGTGCCTTATAAAGCCTCGACATCACACCACTGCTCTTTCATTCCATTCCTCTTAATCGACTCAACCTGCAAGTTTACCTTATAGCTTCAGAAATGGTGAAGAATGATGCAAAAGCACAAAGCTGGTCAAACAGTGGCCTTTATACAGCAAAGGGAACAATACGTAACCAACATTTCGGGCTTGAGCCCTTCATCAAGGTGTGGGAAAAATGTCGGCAGGTGTCCGAAAAAGAGTTGGGGGGAGGGGTGATCGTAAAGGCAGGAGGTGATAGGTGGAGAATGATGCGTCAGGTTTAGAAGCTGATGGGTGAAGAGTAATTGATCTCTATCCTTGCCCTAACTGAGGGGAGGAAAAGTGAGATCAGATGCCTGATATAGGGGAGATGCTCCCCGTAATAAGCCCCTGCCTGCGTCTTCCCCCTTTTTACAGGCATCTGTTCTCACTCTCCCTCCACTTCTGACCAAGGATAGGTTTCCCTCGGACTTTGCTCTTCACCTATCAGCTTCTGTCGTCGACGCATCATTTTTAAAAAAAATATTTTTCACACTATAAACCATATTGACCAAGATGCATACAGACATTTTTCTTCTTAAATATATAGTGTCATTTTCTCCCCCCTCCCTCACCCCCTTCCCCATTTATTTGAAGTTCAAACTATAAGATACATTAAACCCGTTAAACAATGTTGTCCTTCAATAAAAATAAACAAGAAATTTTACTGAGTCAGTTCTTTTCGTTGTCTTCTCCTTCTGTCATTTTGGGTGGTGGAAGTCCATGCTAGGATTTCTCTTTTGTGTTTCATGTATGGCTCCCATATTTGTTCGAATATTGTGATGTTATTTCTTAAATTATAGGTTATTTTTTCTAATGGAATACATTTATTCATTTCTATGTACCATTGTTGTATTCTCAAGTTGTCTTCTAATTTCCAGGTTGACATAATACATTTTTTTGCTACAGCTAGGGCTATCCTAACAAATCTTTTTTGTGCTCCATCCAAATCGAGTCCAAATTCTTTATTTCTTATTTTACTTAGGAGGAAGATCTCTGGGTTTTTTGCTATATTACTTTTTGTGATTTTATTTAATATCTGGTTTAGATCTTCCCAAAATTTTTTCACTTTCTCACATGTCCAAATTGCATGAACTGTTGTTCTCGTTTTCTTTTTACTGCAAAAACATCTGTCTGATACTGTTGGGTCCCATTTATTTAACTTTTGAGGTGTGATGTATAGCCTGTGTATCCAGTTATATTGTATCATAAGTAACCTCGTATTTATTGTATTTCTCATAGTTCCTGAGCATAACTTCTCCCATGTTTCATTCTTTATCTTTAGATTTTGTTCCCATTTTTGTTTAGGTTTACTGTTTGTTTCTTCGTTCTCCTTTTCTTGCAGTTTGATGTACATGTTTGTTACAAATTTTTTAATTATCATTGTGTCTGTAATCACATATTCAAAATTGCTTCCTTCTGGTAACCTCAGACTGTTTCCCAATTTGTCCTTCAAGTAGGTTTTCAGTTGGTGGTATGCAAACATCGTACCGTGAGTTATACCATATTTGTCCTTCATTTGTTCAAAAGATAATAATTTATTTCCTGAAAAACAATTTTCTATTCTTTTGATCCCTTTTCTCTCCCATTCTCTAAAGGAAAGGTTATCTATTATGAAAGGGATTAGCTGATTTTACGTCAATATTAGTTTTGGTAGTTGGTAATTTGTTTTATTCCTTTCTACATGAATCTCCTTCCAAATGTTGAGCAGATGATGCAATACCGGTGAATTCCTACGTTGCACCAATTTTTCATCCCATTTATATAGTATATGTTCAGGTATCTTCTCCCCTATTTTATCTAGTTCTAATCTGGTCCAATCTGGTTTTTCCCTTGTTTGATAAAAATCTGATAGGTATCTTAATTGTGCGGCTCTATAATAATTCTTAAAGTTTGGTAGTTGTAAGCCTCCTTGTTTGTACCATTCTGTTAATTTATCTAGTGCTATCCTCAGTTTCCCCCCTTTCCATAAGAATTTCCTTATTATTTTCTTTAACTCCTTGAAGAATTTCTCTGTTAGGTGTATTGGTAATGACTGAAATAGGTATTGTATCCTTGGGAAAATATTCATTTTAATACAGTTTATCCTTCCTATCAGTGTTAGTGGTAAGTCTTTCCAATGCTCTAAGTCATCTTGTAATTTTTTCATTAATGGATGGTAATTGAGTTTATATAGATGGCTGAGGTTTTTATTTAGTTGTATACCTAGGTATCGCATTGCTTGTGTTTGCCATCTAAATGGCGATTCTTTCTTAAACTTTGTGAAATCCGCGTTATTCATTGGCATTGCTTCACTTTTATTTGCGTTGATCTTGTACCCCGATACTTCTCCATATTCCTTCAATTTCCTATGTAATTCTTTTATTGATATTTCTGGTTCTGTTAAGTATATTATAACATCATCTGCAAATAGACTGATTTTATATTCCTTCTCTTTTATTTTTATCCCTCTTATTTTATTTTCTGTTTTTATCAGTTCTACTAGTGGTTCTATAGCTAACGCGAACAGTGAGGGAGATAGTGGACATCCCTGCCTTGTTGATCTGCTTAAGTTAAATTGTTTTGATATATATCCATTTACTGTCACTTTCGCCAATGGCCCCTTATGCTTCAATCCAATTAATATATTTCTCTGGTAGGCTGAATTTTTGTAGTACTTTGAATAAATAATTCCATTCTACTCTGTCAAAGGCCTTCTCTGCGTCTAAAGCAACCGCTACTATTGGAGTTTTATTTCCTTCTACTGCATGAATTAAGTTAATAAATTTACAGATATTGTCTGTTGTTCGTCTTTTTTTAATAAATCCAGTTTGGTCTAGATTTACTATTTTTCATACATAGTCGGCCAATCTGTTTGCTAATAGTTTAGCTATTATCTTATAATCTGTGTTAAGTAAAGATATTGGTCTATATGACGCTGGTGAGAGTGGATCTTTCCCTGTCTTTGGTATTACTGTAATTATTGCTGTTTTGCATGAATCTGGTAAGCTTTGTGTTTTATCAATCTGGTTGATTACTTCCAGGAGGGGAGGAATTAATAAGTCTTTATCGACGCATCATTCTTCACTGCGATCTCACCACTAGCCATGTCTTTCCCCCGCCCCCCCAACCCTTTCTCCTCTTGGGATTCAGTCTTTCTATTTTGCTGTTCCCTCCCCACCCACCCATCTACCTATTTCAGCACTTCCTGGTGTAACCACAGTAGGTAGAATACTTGTCCACACATCTCCGCCCTCCCCTCCATCTAGGCCAGAAACAACTCTTCCAGATGATGAAGAGTTTCACATTTATAATCACATGGAAAAGAAACAGAAGCAGACCATTTAGCCCATCGAGTCTGCTCCGTGAAACCTCCCTGAGCTAAAGACCCTTCCTCCACAGTGTCCGTTTAGAACAGAGATGAGGAGGAATTCCTTCAGCCACCTGTGGCAACAAATTCCACAGATTTTCCACCCTCTCTGGCTGAAGAAATTCTTCCGCATCTCTGTTTGAAGTGGGCGCTCTCCAATCTTGACCTTTTAATTCCCCCCTTCCCACCTTAGGCAGGGAAATTGGGTGAATTTAAGGCAGAGATTGACATTTTCTTGATTAGCCATCAGAGTTTATAGGAAGAAAACCCTGCACTGTTGGAATTGAGGCAGGAAGAATTTAAATTGGGAGCTGTGGGTAAAGAAGGTAGGCCTCAAGAGGGATTAGGAGACTCTGGATATGAAGCAGTGTTTTCTATTTTGGAAGGAATTGCCCACCAGATAGTCAGTGCAGATGTCTATACAAATTAATCAAGGATTTATGGAAATGAATAATATTTGTGAATAAATCTCATTTGTTAAAAAAAATGATATGAATGTGGTTAAAGCTGATGTTAATGAGTGTCACTCAAGGGTAGGAAGTCAAAAATAATTGCAGAGGTCGAGATAGGATTTATACAGATGGACACTTGATTGGTATGCGTGTTGTGGGCTGAATAGCCTTGTTCTGTGCTGCGAGGCTCTGTGTTGTCGCAGAAAGGGAGCAACGAGTATTTCTAACTTTGGGTCAGTATGTTTTTAAGAAGAAATTAACACCAGATCTCTGGAAATACATTCGCATTTTTCGTTTGCTCATTTGAGTTCAAACTGGCTGCGTTTAATGGATTCCATTTCTCCCTTAATTTCTCAGGAGGGGCCCAGTGATGAGGCCAAGTATCGAAGTCCATGGGCTGTGTTTAGTTTTGGCTGAGGGTTTGAAGTGCATTAGCTTTGAGGGTTGATGGTCTTTATCACAACCGCCTCCAACGTGTCTGGCTGCCAGGAGCAATCAATCACCTTCGAATCCGGGCCTAGTTGGATCAACGTAAAGCCTGTTGCATCAGCCTCTGCTGAAGTCTCCCATCGCCGCCAGACTGGCGTATTGTGACAGGGAAAATCCTCACATGGGTCGTCTCTGCCTGGAAGACTGGCGATGGGAACACAGCTTCAGGATTTTTGTAGCACTCTTATACCCTCTTCAGGACTCTGAATGTCCATAGGACACAGGAGCAGAAATCGGCTATTCATCCCATCAAGATCATGAGCTGATCCATTTCCCCATTCAGCCGCAATGCCCGACCTTCTCCCCATGAACTTATCAATCTCTGTCTTAAATACACCTAAAGTCCTGGTCTCCACAACCGCCTGTGGCAACAAATTCCAGAGATTTGCCACCCTCTGGCTGAAGAGTGCTTTGGAGTAGTTCAGTCCCTATTGTAATAAAACACGATCCTATTTACTACATTGTTCAGTTTGTTTGTGTGTGATGTTGGTTGAGTAAAGCACTGGCTTCAGGCCATATGGGAGACCCTGGACAACTCTCTGCATCATTCTGCCTGCCAACTCCTCACGTGCCGTGCCAGGGACGTTCAATGTTCACCCGGGAAAGTAGACATGAGCTCAATTTTTCATTTCATCTGTGAAGTGACACATCCAACAGCATGGCACTCCCTCGGGATCCAGAGGACAGTTTTGTGGGAGGGGAATTGGCACAAGTTGGAGGATCCCATTTCAGAGCCTCTGGCTGTTGGGCCTGAATGCATGAGAGTCAAGTCCCTTCAGAGCCCGGAAACATTTCTTCACATGGTTGCATGGGTTCAATGGGCTTCAGAGCATGTTTCGATGCTCGACATCTCTCGCTCTCTCTCTTTTCTTCTTCATCTTCTTTCCCTCCCCCCCCCACCCCAAAAACTGGGGATTCCAGGTGGATCCAGCATGGTTCTGTAGAATCAGAATCACATGAATGAAATTTGATGTTTGGCAGCAGCGTCTTAGTGTAAACATTCATATTATAACCATCTTACAACATTACTATAAAAAATTAAAATATTAGTGTGTGTGGAGGCGCACTCGCTCAGGGCGATCCGGCCCCGCTTATAACGCCACATGGCGGAGCAGCCCTGGGAAGATGGCACAGTCGGGGGTTTCTTCCCCAGTCGAACCCCCAGGCAGCTTCTGTGACGACATCACGCACGTGGGGATTGAGCCAACGCTACCCTTAAAGGTGCACATGCCAAATTCAAACAGTCGTTAACGACCCTCAACGTGGTGGTTTTTTCACTACTCCCACTGCCACAAGTGCACTTTGGTTCATTGATCACTGAGGAATCTGATGGCAGCGGGGATGAAGCTGCCTTTGTGCCACTGAGAGCTCGTCTTTAGGTTCCTGTACCTTTTTTCCGATGGTAGCAGTGTGAAGAGGGCATGGTCTGGGTGGTGATAGAGCCTGCTTTAAGACACCGCCTCATGTAGATGTCCTCGATGGAGTGAAGTCTGGGGCCTGTGATGTCGCAGGCCGAGTTAACAACCCTCTGGAGATTATTCCTGTCCTGAGAGTTGGTGCCTCCATACCAGGCAGTATGTTGGCGCCAACTCTGCAACAGTATGCAACTAGCCAGAATGCTCGCCATGGTACACCTGTAGAAGCTTACGTGAGTCTTCGATGACCAACGGAATCTCCTCAGACACCTCACAAAGTATAGCCACTGGCGAGCCTTCTTTGCGATTGCATTAATGTGAAGCCTCCAGGACAGATCTTCCGAGATGTTGACACCCAGGAATTTGAAGTTCTTGACCTTCTCCACTACTGAGCCCTCGATGAGGACTGGGTCGTGTTCCCCTTACTTTCCTTTTGAAGTCCACAATCATCTCCTTGGTTTTGCTAACGTTGAGGACAAGGTTGTTGTCGTGACACCACTCAACGAGCTGATCTACCTCCCTCCTGTACACTTCCTCATTGCGGTTTGTGATTCTGCCGACAACTGTGGTGACATCAACAGACTTGTAGATGGCACTGGAATTGTGCCTTGCCACACAGTCATGGGTGTCTAACGAGGAGAGCAGTGGGCCAAGAACACATCCTTGGGCCTGTGTTGATAATCAGTGAGGAGGAGATGTTGTTTCCAATTCCTACTAACTGTGGTCTTCTAAATAGAAAGTCCAGTTACAGAGGAGGGTACAGAGGCCTCGAGTTTGTAGCTTCTTGACCAGCACTGAAGGAATAATGGTATTGAAGGCCGAGCTGTAGTGGTTAGTGCATTGCTATTATAGCACAACAACCCAGGTTTGAATCGACTGCTGTCTCCCAGTAATCGTGTGGGCTTTCTCTGAGGGTCCCATTTCCTTCCCATGTTCCAAATATTGTATGGGGCTATCAGGGTTCATTGTTCATGTGACTGTATTTGGACGATGCAGACCTGTGGGACAGTAGGCCCTGTTACCGTGTGTATCCCGAAATATTTTTTTTAAACTACAGAGCCAGTTGAAGGTGTTGAATTTGTAACAATAAAACAAACAGGGCTGTGTGACCACAGTCATGAAAATCCATCTGCTTCAGTAACGAGGGGAGGAAATCTGCTACTCTTTCATGGACCTGTCTGAGGAAAACCTTGAAAAAGTCCGTGGTTGGGATTTGGGAGATGTGGCCCATGTCAACAGAGATGCAATTTAATGCAGACAAGTGTGAGGTGATGTCTTTTGGAAGGACAAACCAAGAAAGGAACTTGCACATTAGGAAACTGAAGAATCCTGTAATCTGGGAATACAGATACATCATTCCCAGCTGGATAGGGTTGTTAAAGCATCTTGGCCTTCATAAATCAAAGTATTGAGTACAGGAGTTGGGATGTTATGGTAAAGTTGTATAAGATGTGTGTGAGACCAAATTTGGAATGTTGGGTGCAATTTTGGTCACCAAACTACAGGAAAGATTGAAAGAGTGGAGAGATTTACTAGGAAGTTGCCCGGACTTTTGGAGCTGAGTTACAGGGAAAGATTAATCAGGTTAGGACTTTATTCCCTGGAACGTAGAAGAATGGGGAAAGATTTGATATTTAAAATCAGGAGGGGAGTAAATGTAGGTAATGAGTAGGTGAGATACAAACCAGAGGACATGGCTTAAGGGTGAAAAGAGAACTTCTTCACACAGAGAATGGTGGGAATGTGGAACGAGCTGCCAGCTAAAGTGGTAAATGTGGGCTCAAATTTCACATTTAAGAAAAAATTGGATGGGTACATGGATGGGAGGGGTATGGAGGGCTATGGACTAGGAGCAGGTCAGTGAGACGAGACAGAATAATAGATTGGCACAGATGAGAAGGGCCTGTTTCTGGGCTGTCATGTTCTATGAGAGAATTGGGGTTTCAAAATGAAAAATTTGGAGCTGTATTCTGCTTTGGGCATTTTTATATCTCCTGGAATCTATCCAGCTTGCATGAATGAGGGATTTGAACCCTGAAAACAATTTGCATAGGATACAAACATGGGCCTTCAGAGATCTGAGCCAGACAAACATTGCATTTGTTTAGTGCAGTGCGAGTTTTCATTCCTTTGTTGGGCTTTGCTCACTTCCAAACAAACAACGTGGAATAAAACAATTAATCAGTTTAACCTTTGCTACACCAGGGTGAGAAATCTCGCCTGTCTCCTCCACCCTGAGGTGGGGCAGGGAGGGCACAATCTGGAAATCTGATGCAACTTTCCGAGCCTGTCTCCAAAGGGGAGTTTTCACAGTCAGCGCAGAATCACTCACAGGGCAGAGAAATTAGATCCTTTAAATTTAAATTTATATTTGGTCATACAGCATGGTAACAGATCCTTCTGGCCCACGAGCCCGTGTTGCCCAATTACGGTGGCAGAGTTGTCATTATTGGTTAGAACAACACCTTACCAGCCCCAGTGATCCAGGCCGGACCTGGGTTCGAATCCCGCGCTGCTTTTAAGGAGTTTGTGCGTTCTCCCCGTGTCTGCATGGGCTTTCTCCAGTTTCCTCCCACCCTTCGAAAATGTATCAGGGTTTAACTTGGGCAGCACAGACTCATCGAGTCAAATTGACCTGTTACAGTGTTGTAGGTCTAATTTAACAAAAACTACTACACCCCCCCCCCCCCGATAAGTTTTTTTTTGAAGCATGGGTGGAAATCGGAGCACCAGGGGGAAACCCATGCAGACACAGGGAGAACGCACAAGCTCCTTCCAGACAGCGCCAAATTCAAACTGGTGCTGTAACAGCGTTTGCGCTAACCATGTCACCCATCTGGAGCAGAGGTCACCATTATGCCAGGAAAGACGAGAGCTCACATTTACGCAATAAATTACTGGCAAGGCAGCATTTGTCGTCCAGGCCCAACTTGTGCACTGAACGGCGAGGAGAGAATCACATTGCTGCTTGTCTGGAAACACAGACAACGCCAATTTCCTCCCCTGAAGATCATGAGTGAACGATTAAACACCGATGAGTTTCACAATCACGGGCACTGGATACTGTGGCTGGGATTAAATTTGAACTTTCCAATTACCGAGGTTGGGTTTGAACTCTTTTGGCTGATACAGTAAAACCTCGTTAGAACGCGGTAGTTAGGGTCCAAGATTTCATACCGCATTACAGCTGAGTCGCGGAACAGATGCATCTATATCAGAGTGCCCACGGATAATCAAACCCAAATATTACCAGTTTTCGAAGGATCAACTGTCTATAACTAACAACTTCAATGAAAGAAAGCAAGCGCGTTCTTTTAATATTGGGATTCTGAATCTTAATCAACTTATTTTACAGAAATTTGCAAAGTTTAGCTGCTTTCAGCCGGCGCAGGTTTACGGGGCTGGAGCGGCAGGCGTGGGACATCTGGGGCCCGAAGTCCTGTGCCGGCCGCCCCAGCCCTGATGTCCCGCACCAAGGTCTGTCAGGCAGCGGGGAGGGTGGCTGTCAGCCGGCTGCCCCTGCCCTGACTCAGGAGCTGGTGCTTACTCCACGACACCTCTCCCAGCTGTGGGTCTTTCAGGTGGCACAACACCGCCTTCAGCGCTGTCACCTGAACGTCCCTTCACAGATGCCTGCAGCTGGCTCCGGAGCCGCCTTCTCCAGGCGATTCCACCTGAAAGCGGCTTTTGGGGTCCACAGACACCCACTCTATAAGCGATTCTGCGGATTAACGAATCGTGTTCTAATGAGGTTTCAGTGTACATTCAATGATTCAGACTCTCAACCTCCTGGGGGAGGAAGCATTCTCTCACGTGTACCCTGACAAGGTCCCTCGGGGTTATAAATGTTTCAATGCCAAGCTTTCCCATATGTGCCTTCTTTACTTTTGTGTGTTCAATTTCCCTTGCAGTAAATATTCTGCTTACTGCCTGTGCCACACGACGGTGAGGGCAGGGACAGAATGAGGTGGAGGATGAATGCGTGGCTGAAGGGGTGGAGCAAGGGGCAGGGATTCAAGTTTCTGGATCACTGGGACATTTTTTGAGGGGGAGGTGGGACCTGTACAGAATGGACGGGTTGCATTTGAATCCCAGGAGACCAGGATCCTGGTGGGGACATTTGCTAAGGCTACTCAGGAGACTTTAAACTAGACTGGTTGAGGGGAGGGAACCAAGCGAAGGAGAAGGTTAGATTGCAAACAGATAAAGTTTGTGGGTGGATAAGCAGGTGATAGAGAAGGAAGATGCTCTGTACGAAGATGGAGAGGAGATGATAGAAAAATAGAGTTGTTTGTAAAGATAGGGTCAAACAGAGAATAAGTAGTGGGAAATCTCTGAAATGCACTTACTTTAATGCTAGGAGTATTGTAAGGAAGGTGGACGAGCTGAAGGTGTGGATAGACACTTGGCAGTATGAAGTGGTAGCGATTAGTGAAACATGGTTGGAGGAGGGATGTGACTGGCAGCTAAATATTCCTGGATTTCGTTGCTTTAGGTGTAATAGAATTGGAGGGGCAAGAGGGGGTGGTGAAGCATTGCTTGTCAGGGAAAATATTACAGCGGTGCTTAGGCAGGATAGATTGGAGGGCTCGTCCAGGGAAGCTGTGTGGGTAGAATTAAGAAAGGGGTAGTCACACTTATAGGGGTGTAAAAAGCACAGGGTTGTGATAGTAGGAGATTAAAATTTTCCACATATAGATTGGGAAACCCTTTCTGTGAAAGGGCTGGATGGATTGGAGTTTGTAAAATGTGTGCAGGATAGTTTTATACGGCAAAACGAAGAGGTACTGACTAGAGAAGGGGCAGTGTTGGATCTGCTGTTGGGGAATGAGATAGGTCAGGTGACGGAGGTATGTGTTTGGGAGCACCTCGGGTCCAGTAATCATAGTCCCATTAGCTTCATTGTAATTATGGAAAGGGATAGGCCAGGGCCTAAGATTGAAGTTTTCGAGTGGGGAAAAGCTAGATTTGAGGAGATGAGAAAGGATTTACGAGGAGTGGATTGGGACGATTTGCTTTATGGGAAGGATCTAGTGGAGAAATTGAGGTCTTTTTAAGTTGAGATTTTGAGGGTCCAATATCTTTGTTCCTGTCAGAATAAAAGGCAGAATCAAAAGTTTGAGAGCCATGGTTTTCAAGGGATATTGGGGAAAAAAAAGGGAGACCTACAATAAATATAAGAAACAAGGAGATACATTGAATGTAAAAAGAATCGTAAGAAAGAAATTAGAAAGGCTGAAAGAAAGTAGGAGGTGGCTATAGCAAACAGGGTGAAAATAAATCCAAAAGGTTTCTATAAGTCTTTCTTTGGCTTGGCTTCGCGGACGAAGATTTATGGAGGGGGTAAAAAGTCCACGTCAGCTGCAGGCTCGTTTGTGGCTGACAAGTCCGATGCGGGACAGGCAGACACGATTGCAGCGGTTGCAGGGGAAAATTGGTTGGTTGGGGTTGGGTGTTGGGTTTTTCCTCCTTTGCCTTTTGTCAGTGAGGTGGGCTCTGCGGTCTTCTTCAAAGGAGGTTGCTGCCCGCCAAACTGTGAGGCGCCAAGATGCACGGTTTGAGGCGTTATCAGCCCACTGGCGGTGGTCAATGTGGCAGGCACCAAGAGATTTCTTTAGGCAGTCCTTGTACCTTTTCTTTGGTGCACCTCTGTCACGGTGGCCAGTGGAGAGCTCGCCATATAACACGATCTTGGGAAGATCGTGTTTCTATAAGTATGTTAATAGCAAAAGGAGAGTGAAGGATAAAATTGGTCCCTTAGAGAATCAGAGCAGACAAATGTGTGTGGAGCCAATGAGATGGGGGAGATTTTGAACAAGTTTTTTTCTTCGGTATTCACTAAGGAGAAGAATATTGAATTGTGTGGGGTAAAGGAAGCAAAGAGGGTGATTATGGAAACTGTAGTGATTAAGAAGGCAGTAGTTCTGGAGCTTTTGAAACATATAAAGGTGGATAAGTCTCCAGGACCTGCAGGATTTTCCCCAGGACCTTGAGAGAAGTTATTGAGGAAATAACAGCGGCTCTGACAATGATTTTTCAAATGTCATTAGAGACGGGTATAGTGTCGGAGGATTGGCGTGTTGCTAATGTGGTTCCATTGTTTAAAAAGGGTTCGAGGAGCAAGTCTAGCAGTTATCGGCCTGTAAGTTTGACGTCTGTGGTAGATAAGTTAATGGAAAACATTCTTAGAGATAATATATACAACTATCTAGAGAGACAGGGTCTGATCAGGAACACGCAACATGGATTTGTGCGTGGAAGGTCATGTTTGACCAATCTTGTTGAATTTCTTTTGAAGAGGTAACTAGGAATGTTGATGAGGGGAAAGCAGTGGATGTCAATATGGACTTCAGTAAGGCCTTTGATAAGGTTCCACATGCAAGGTTAGTTAGGAAGGTTCATGAACTAGGTATTAACTTTGAGATAGTCAAATGGATTCAACAGTGGCTGGAAGGGAGATGCCAGAGAGTCGTCATGGATAACTGGTTGTCAGGCTGGAGGCCGGTAACAAGCGGTGGGCCTCAGAGATCTGTATTGGGTCCTTTGCTAGTTGTGATTTACATGAATGATCTGGATGATGGGGGGGGGTGGGGGGGGTAAATTGGATTAGTAAATATGTGGATGATACTAAAATAGGTGGAATTGTGGATAATGAAGAAGATTTTCAAAGATTGCAGAGGGATTTGGACGGCTTAGAAGAGTGGGCTGAAAGATGGCAGATGGAGTTTAATGCTGAGAAGTGTGAGGTGTTTCATTTTGGAAGGAATAATCAAAACAGGACATACGTAGTAAATGGGAGGGGATTGAGGAATGCAGTGGAGCAGAAAGATCAAGGAATAACGGTGCATCGTTCCCTGAAGGTTGAATCTCATGTGGATAGAAGGCTTTTAGTATTCTGGCCTTTATAAATCAAAGCATAGAATACAGGAGTTTGGAAATGATGTTGAGACTGTTCAAGGCTTTGGTGAGGCCATATTTGGAATACTGTGTGCAGTTCAGGTCACCAAATTATAGGAAGGATATCAACAAGGTAGAGAGGATGAAGAGAAGATTTACTAAAATGTTACCTGGGTTTCAGAATCTAGATTGCAAAGAAAGATTGAGCAGATTAGGTCTTTATTCCTTGGAGCATAGAAATTTAAGGGGGGATTTGATAGAGGTATTTAAGATTATGAGATGGATAGATAGAGTTGACATGGATAGGCTTTTTCCATTGAGGGTAGGAGAGATTGAAACAAGAGGTCGTGAGTTAAGAGGCAAAAGTTTAGAAGTAACATGAGGGGGAACTTCTTCACTCAGAGAGTGGTGGCCATGTGGAATGAGCTTCCGGGAGAAATAGTGGCAGTAGGGTCAATGTTGTCATTTAAGGAAAAATTGGATAGGTATATGGATGGGAGGGGAATGGAGGGTTATGGACAGGGTGCAGGTAGGTGGGACTAGAGGAGAGGACTTGGTTCGGTGCGGACTAGAAGGGCCGAGATGACCTGTTTCCGTGCTGTAATTGTTATATGTTTTATATATTTTTATATATTAAATCAAATTTTAAAAAATTCCAAATGCCAGAAATTTGAAAGAAAAAACGCAGGATCAAGAACTTCAAATTCCTGGGTTTCGACCTCTCTGAGGATCTGTCCTGTTGATGCAATCACAAAGAAAGCTCTCCAGCATCTATACTTTCAGGTGATTTGGTATGTCACAAAAGACTCATGCAAATTTCTACAGGTGTACCATGGAGAGGATTCTGGCTGGTTGCCTCAACGTTCTCCAGCCCTCGGTGCAAAACACGCAGGTATAACAGACGTACAAACAATACATATGCAGCACAAGTATTTCATCCTTACAAATAAGTAAATATTGTTTTGTGAATATGAGCATCTCGGATGGTTAGCATAAGCGGTTCCTTTGGTGGTTCAACATTCCTGTGGAAAGAAGCTGTTCCTCAGCCTGGTTCTGCTGGCTTTGATCCTCTTGTGTCTCTTCCCCGACAGGAGTAGCTGAACGATGCTGTAAGATGGATCTTTGCTCAAATGCATCAAAAAATCTATCTATGTCTTAAGTACGTTCATTGGGGCCACCTTAGCAGCTTCATTGGGTAGAGAATTCCACCAATTCATTACTCTCTAGGTGACGGCGTAAAGATCCAGGAAGAGCAGTGGTGTTCTCCCATTGACTCGCCTCGTCCCCACCCAGTATTTATATCCTTTATCCGATCAGTTTATTGCTCCTTGTTGCCAGGCCCATCTCCATGCTACTCAGAATACAAAAGGAGGGTGGGGATCCTCCCGACTGAAAGTTGCAAGTCGTAAACCAAATGAGGACAGGGTGACCTTTGCCCTGTCCTACGAGGATGGCGCCTGGTTTACTTCCATTTAATTCATTGGGCAGCCGCCTTTGTGGGCTGGGACGATGGGGAGGAGGAGATCATTCTGGATGAACCGAACTCCTACAATTGTTTTGGCTCTTAGTCATCGAGTCATGCAGCACAGAGGACAGGCCTTTTGGCCCAACTCATCTGTGGTGATATGTTTTCTCCTTGTACATTATTCCCTACCTATGTGCTGTTGTATGTATGAGGCTGGCCTGCCCACTAGTGACTCAACTGCTATGTCTCCGCCCTTTATGACCTGGCCATAAAGGTCGACCTCCCTTCTGGCATTCCTGAACCTGGATCCGGGCCAGCCAAAGCCTCGTGCTTATTAAAGCTAGCTTTTGACTTCGTGGTTATTGATAGAGCTTAACGTCATCCATACTGGCCAAGTTAGCATTCAGTCTGGTCTGATTTTCCCTTGCTACCCATTTATCTGTACAATGTCTATTGAATGTCAACATTATGTCCATTTCTACAGCTTCTTCTGGCAGCCCATTCCGGATGTGGACCACCCTCCAAATGGAAAAAGTTTACCCTCAGATCTATTAGCCCTTTGCACTCTGGGCATTTTTAACCCTTCATAATACAGGTATATCCCACTCTACAAAGGCAGAGTGTTCCTGAGAAACCATTCATAAACCAAAAATTGGAGGCAATTTTCGTAAAATCAAAAACCAATTATAATTTATTCGTAAAGGCGAATACGGGCTTCTTCGTATAAGTGAATTTTTGTAATTTGAGTATTTGTAAAGCGGGGTTTACCTGTATATACTCCGGACTAGCAATCCATGGGTTAACCACCGGTACGAACCAGCTGGTGGTTGGATTTAGAACCAGTCCCTGAAAATGGGGGCACGGAGTGCCTGGCTTGTTGGCACTCCCTGAAAAGAGGGGCATGGGGTTAAATCTCTCCCCCTCACCTTAAATCTATGCCCTCTAGTTGTAGAATCATCCACCCCCAAGGGGGAGGGGGGGAAAAAGACTGCGAGCATTCACTTTATCCAAGCTCCTGATGATTTGGTGAACCATTAGGTCACACTCCTTTGGCCCATGGTAAGCTGGCGCTCCGATGGAGTTGGAGTTCGCTTGATCCACCCTCCCTTTTTAAAACGGTCTACAGTTTCTCTTCAAAGCTTCTACAATGTCCCGAAGATCTTCAAGATTGGGGGTTGTTTTATGGTCATGTAATAAAAAAGAAAATGTGATACTACACAAAATTTCCTTTAGTCTACCATGAGGCAGAGAAATATTCGCCATCAGCAGAAATTGCCCGACGCCCCTTTTCAGTCAGAGAAAGAGAAGCAAAAGAGAGCCCTCCCTGAGTAACTGAGTGTCTGTGGTTTCCACTTCCAGTACTCCTGCAGCCTCTGCTTTCTGTCTGAACGATCAGCTCCAGATGTATGCCTCTGTCAGATCAGAAGTCTCCAGCAGCCTCTCGCATCCTGGTTCTGATATTTGGTGTCCCTGCAGCCAGTCTCCAGCAGTCCGCAGGCTGGTGTGAGGCCGTTGACTGCCGTCTCCAGCAGCCCACATCCTGCGTGGATTCCTCACCTTGCATCTCCAACAGCCCACCTACTGTGTGTTTTTCAGCCTCAGAGCCCCTCGGTGGTCCGCCGCCATCCCGCGGGTCATCTCCTCTGCTTCACCTTCTCAAACGCGATGGGTGGGGGGGGGGATGATCTCCCCGTTTTCTAGTGCCCTGCACCAGTCATCCGCTTCCCCAGCATCTGCAAGCCCTCAAGGCCGAACATAGACACCTTGGGGCCCAGACCCCGCGGTCGCAGGATCTTAAAATAAGCCATCATCGGCTCCTTGAACAGGCCGTTTAAAGCCTGTACAGAGCCAACGGTGGTCGGACGGAGCTGTTGGGCCCTGTGGGGGAGCGCTGAGACGCAGGGCCACTGTTCTTCTTTTGAAGAAAGGTCATTTCTACTGAAGACTGCTGGTGAGGGGAAACCGTGTGGGGTGGACACGAGGGAGCACCATCAGACCAGGATGGACCAGGCCAATGCGGGCAGTCACATGCACTGATAATTCCAATTCCTCACCAGAAGGCTCTTGGACTTACTTCACCCCCGAGCCCAACCTCGGCTGATAGAGGGTCGGACAAATCAGAGATAGAAGTCACAACTCCAAAAAAAAAAATCAGTTAACCAATTAAACCCTACCATAGACAGTTATAACCAATGAGACAGTCGGGGCTGGCCTTGGCCACTGGGAAGTGCCTCTAGTGTGTGATGGAATCAGGAGTTCACCACTTATCCTGCATATGTATTGTTTATCGGTATGTGATGTCCAGTTGTGTGTCCACCTGAGGATCAGAGAACGCTATTTCGTCAACTTCTAGAATCAGATGACCATAAACTTGACTTGATATGGGGGAAGATGGTAACCTGAAGTGAGGACCTATTTCCGAATTCAGAGGAGTTCTGCACTGCAAGAACTTGGCACAAGTTACTGGTCTGTTCCACTAATGATTCAATAGCTTTGTCCCTCCACTCCGTCCTGACCCACCAGGAGAACAACACCTCATACGCCAGGCTGCTGTTCATCGTCTTAAGCTCGGCGTTTAATTCGATCATTCCTCAGAGGCTGGTGGAGCAGCTGCTCTCAATGGGACTCAACACCCCTCTTTGTAACTGGATCCTGGACTTACTAGCGGAAAGACCAGCCGGTCCGGGTGGCGCGGCAGAATGTTGAACACTGTCCCACTGAGTTCTGGCGAGCCCAGGGCTGCGCACTCAGCCCGCTCCCGTTCACGCTGCTGATCCCCCCCACCCCCTCCCCACCGACTGCATCGCCAGATCCTGCTCCAACAGTGTCATCAAGTTTGCAGATGGCACAACTGTAGTCGGCCTCACCAGCAACAATGTTGAGTCACTCCACAGAGAAGGGGGTGGAAAATCTCATGATATGGTGCGAGAGTGGCGACCTGAGTCTCAACGTGGACAAGGCAAAGGAGATGATCGTGAGGACTGGGACAGACCACCCTCCACTGCACATCAACAGCTCTGTAGTGGAGAGAGTGGAGACACCAAGTTCCTAGGAGTTCATTTAATAAGTGACCTATCGTAGACACTCATGTCAAGAAGGCTCAACAGTGATTACACATCCTGAGAAGACTGATGTGGGCAAGGCTACTGGCCGCCATCATGCCAACTTTCCACAGGAGCACGATCAAGAGCGTCCTGGCTGGCTGCTCACAATGTGGTACCTTGGCCGTAGAGAATTGGATTGGAGGTCAATCCACAGGACCATAAGAGTAGCAGAGAGGATCACTGGAGTCTCCATTCCATCAACGTGATCATCCCAGCTTCATTGTCAGAAGAGAGTGCGCAAAATCATCGAGGACCCCTTCCATCCCCACACACAGCATCTTTCAGCTGCTTCCATTGGGGAAGAGATACAGGAGGATCAGAGCCAGCACCGCCAGGCTGAGGAACAGCTTCTTCCCACGGGCAGTGAGAATGGTGAACAACCAAAGGAACCGCTCGCACTCACCCTCCAAGGCTCTCATATTCATGAAACAATATTTATTTTTACATGTGTATACTTGTCCTGCATATCGATTGTCTATCTGTGTGAGAGTTATGTCTGGTTGTGTGTTTTACCCTGAGGACCGGAGAACTCTGCTCCGTCAGGTTGTACTTAGGATAATAAATGTGACCTTGACCTTGACCGCAAGGTGAATAAAATGGGATCAGTGCAAGTTGGTGCTTGACGCTCAGCAGCGACTTGTTGAGCTGAAGGCTAGGTTTCTGTTCCCTGCTATTTAAATATAACTAAATATATTTCCCTTGTTAATATCCCTCATTATTTCTTTTAAATTGGGTGTCACGGTTAGTGTAGAGGTTAACGCAATGCTGTTACAGCGCCAGCGTCCGGGGTTTGAATCCCACACTGTCTGTAAGGAGTTTGTACGTTCTCCCTGCGTCTGCGTGACTTTGCTCCCTCCGTTCAAAACGTGCTGGGGATTGTAGATTAATTGGGTGTCATTGGACAGCACCGGCTCATGAGCCAAGAGGGCCTGTTACCGTGCTGTATGCCGAAATTTAAACTCTCTGATCGGCCTAATTCCATTCAGCATCCCTATCCACTGCCCTGCAGATTATACCCATCCAGAAACCTCCCCATCCCCCCTTGCTTCAGGCATTGGGTTCCCAGGGGCTTGTTGCTCACTGAGTGATTTTTTTCCCTCTTTTCTTGGCTTGTCTTTAATCCTTCCCTGGGCACTGACCTCCTTGGTAAGGGCGACCTGTCCTTCCCGTCCATGTATCCGTGGTCCATCTCCATCACCCTTGGGGATGAATTGGTGGACTTCATCAGGAACAGAGTTGGCCACTACTGCTGATGTCATCAAAGTGACGCACGGGGGTGGGGGGGAGTGTATTCTTTAGTTGTTTGAAGGCTGTGGTGAATCAGTGCCGCTACAGGGTCTTCTCTCAGGGCCAACAGCTACGCCGGTGAAACAGAGAGCAGGTGATCAAGCAGCCAGGCAGGACGTGGGAGGCTCTGGTGTTTTTATATTGCTTTAATTCTCTCTCCCTCCTTTTTATCGTTTTAGTTTTGATCCTTGAGAAGACGGAAGACGATGACCTCACCAACAAAACCCTGAAGATTACAGACTTTGGATTGGCACGGGAGTGGCATCGAACAACCAAGATGAGTGCTGCTGGGACCTATGCTTGGATGGCCCCTGAGGTCATCAAGCTGTCCTTGTTTTCCAAGAGCAGCGACGTGTGGAGGTAAGGTACACCAGGTGGGCACCCGACCGCTGCAACTGATTCATCTTCTCCCCATTGGCTGGGAGGGTCCCCGACCCACTCGCTGAGGGCAAACTGGCTGCTGGAGGCCAGACTTGGAGGCATCAAGACATCCCAAAGGCTGGCCAGCTCACCCTCCACAACCAAGCTCTGCTGCCTGGAACACCCTGTGCCCATCAGCCCCACCTCCCATGCTTCATGCCCCTGGTCAGCTTCTCCCTTGTTTCTAATCCTCCCCCAACTCGTGGGCTGTCATTGGTAGGAGTAGGCCATTTGGTTCCCTTATCGATGGAATCATGGCTGATCAAATCTTGGCCATATGGCTACAATCTCCTCCAGCCCTCCTTCTCACTATTGGTAGACTTGTCTTTATCTGGTTGGCCCCAGGTTTGGCCATTTCCTTCTTCGGCCTTTCACCCTCCCTGCTTAAGATGGTCCATAAAGTTTCCAACTTCTGAAATCTGTTAAACTGACTCAGCGTCAGTTTTGCACCAATTGTTCTTGTGATAATAAAATCATATTTCCTTCATCAGTCAGCGTCTTGTTTGGTAACTCCTTGCTAATGGATGAAACACCCATTGTGAGATCAGATGTTCTCCAGAGGTTCTGACTCTCGCATCTGTGTTCATTGGGGCATTGTGGAGAGGGTTAGTACATTCAAGTTCCGAGGAGTCTACTTTATCAAACAGACCTCTCCTGGAACCAAGAGACCGAAGGAACCATGGGTAGTGCCTCTACTTTCTAACAAGTCCAAGGAGATTTGGCATGTCATCAAATACTCTATCAAACCTCTTTAGGAGCACTGTGGAAAGTACAATGGTTCAAATTTATTCTCAGAGTGCATACGTGCCCTGCAGGCAAGGCTGAATTACCACTTATTCATAATGCAAACAAAATACTACAAACAGCGTACACATGTAAACAGATAAAGAAAATTAAACAAATTGACTGTGCAATACCGAGAGGATTAAAAAAAGTCAATAAAGTGCAAAAATCCATAAACGAGCCTCTAACTGAGTTTGCCGTTGGGGAGTCTGATGGTGGAGGGGGAGAAGCTGGTCCTGAACCTGGTGGCGCAAGACTTGTGGCACCGAGACCTCTTTCCCGATGGCAGCAGTGAGAACAGAGCGGGTGCCGGGTGGGGTGGATCCCTGATGATCGCTGCTTCTCTCTGACAGCTGCGCTCCCTGTAGACGTTCTCAATGGCGGGGAGGGTTTTGCCTGTGATGTCCTGGGTTTTGCCTGTGATGTTCATCCACCGAAGGTAAAAGTGTGAGGGGAAGGCGGCCAACGTCATAAAGAGTCCTTGTCACCTTCATCTTGATTTCCTCTTGCTGTTCCCTTCAGGCAGAAGGTACAGAAGCCTGAAGACCACCTCCTCTAGCTCAAGAACAATT